>NW_026067936.1:9909613-10000087 GCF_014885135.2 Alexandromys fortis
AGACAAAACAAAACTAAAAGTCCTTGCCAACATCTTGAGCACGGAAGGGGGAACACGTAGAAAGGAGCACGTAGAAGAAGCTCTATTTTGGTTATGCTTAATCTTGATTTATGTCTGGAACCCTGAGTGGGGTGATGTAATGAACCTGCCAAGTTCTTTGATCTGTTTTGTACAAAAACTGAAGCTTTGCAGAAGTAAAGTTGCAGCAGATTTTCACTACACAGTGTGTCTGTCTGTCATTTCCCTTGCATCGTATCCTGACTATCCTATCCTACACCCTGGTCTCCCGTGGGTGGTGGTCTCCGAGAGGGACGGTCCGCGGCAGACCTTAAAAAAAAATACGTTGCTATCAGTTCATGGTAGCACACACCTGTAATGCCAGCGGAATCCCATGGGAAGGTAAGAAAGAAAGATTGTGAGGCCAGCCTGGGCTACACAGTGATATCCGGTCTTCAAAGGGCATAATTTCACACAGTAGCAGAAATCTCCTATAGCTGCACAGTTTCAGTTTGGCACATGTGATCTGTGGATGCATGTGGCCACTGAACCCTCGAACTGTGACTCTGCTAACTGCATAGCTGAGTGTTTAATCTCATTAGACTTTTAGTTCACGTAAACATAAGTAACTAGTCCAGCACAACTTCCTGTAGGCCCCCTCTCCAAAAGCCTAAAACCAAGTCCTAATAAGTTGCCATGGAAACACTTTGGGAGTGAATCTTCTAAGTTAGGAGGACTCACATCAGATTTTCATAAAGCCAAACATGTACACGCTCAGGTCGGATACTAAACGACCTGCTATTTAACATGCAAATCTGATTGGCTTTGCACCTGACCGCTTAGGAGATCCTTAAATTTCTGGTTAGGTGCTGTTAGAAAATGTCCTTCAAATTTACTGCCAGGTATTTTTTCCTCTTCTGCTCAGCCGTGTCACTGGAAGTCTTCGGTGTTCTTTTTTTGGGTACATTTTCCCACATTTAACTATTTCCGTTGAGTTTCAGTTTTATTTTGGAAGCCTTTTATCTTTCATTGGCCCTCATTATGTAAGCTTAAATCCTCTAATAAAAATAATGTACAACAAAAATAACAACAGATTTCCTTTCCAGAGGAAGGTAGCAGAATTGTGAGCCTCTACCGTGTGTTATCTACAGTGTCCCTCTCTGCTTGCTGGCTGTTTGCTTTGTGCAGCCCAGGCTGCCGTTTGCCTCTAGATCCTCTAGCCTTTCCAAAGTGCTGGATTAGAGCATGCTCTTCCATGCCTGGCTTGCACAATGTTTGTTCTTAAATAAAATGCACCATTTAACTTTCAAAGAAGCAGAAAAATATAATCCATGGATCAGGATAGAAAGACAGGGGGAAATTAAAGGGACATAGTGAAGAAAAAGTCTTTTATTCAGAGCCTGCTTGGAGTCTCCTATCAGATGAGAGTCAAGAGTTCCAGCGGCATGAGCAGCTGTTGGGGTGTCTGCCTGTGGAGATGGCATCCCTCTTAGATGGAGATGCTTCAGAAAAGACTATTAAAGTAGAGATGAATCACGCTTAAGGGCTAAGCTATACGGCCTTTCTCCTTTCCAATTCTCGAGGAATTGCATGGGAAACCCTATTTATAGTGAGAGTCACATCTTAAGCCCCCAAGCCCTGTGACCTGTGTTTTAAATGATCAGATTACAATCCTATCTAAGGCAGTTCTGGAACAACCCTATAATATCACCCTATAATATAACTCTCACTAGAGAAAGAGAGGTGGGGTGGGGAGAAGGAAGAGGAGAAGGTCTTTTGTTGTTGCTGCCTTTTTTTTTTTTAGCAAACCCTTTGAGATATAATCTGAGAGCCACTAAAATCACATGTACAGCTACAGCTGAGACACTTCAGCATCGCTCTCCCTGAGAAGTCCACATTCACACTCAGATGTGAATTATTCTTTTCCAAAGCACTTCTCCTGCTCATAAACTCACGCTTTCTTACCAGTATGTGAACCTTTCTTCCCAGGAGATCCCAACTCTGCTTCATCTGGTAGTGTCTGGAAATTAGGTCAAGAGCCCTCTTTTCCCGAGTGATGCTCTCTGAGAAGACCTCCCCAGGCAGCTGCAGTTGGCAGCATGGAGCTGTGTCTCCAGGCCACACCTTCCTGCCTGTGACACAAAGACCCAGGGTAAAAGCATTTTCTAGAAACCAGACCTGGGGTGACGGCACAGGTGTTGCCCTTAACAACAGCTAAATGTATGACCCAAAGATTAAAGACAAATGTTTAAACAACTGGATAAAAATAATGGATTTAACAGAGGAATTACAATGAAATCTTGTTAGAGAAAGGAAATCTGTTTTTAAAATACAATGGCAACTCCAACCCTGGCCTTTACGGTTTCTGGAATGAAAGCCACTCAACTGATGGAGAGGACAAGAGATTGCCAGTCAACCTGGAAACACAGCAAGAGAAGCTGTCTCATTGGCACAGGCGAAAAATAATGAAAGGCAAGTGATCAAAGAGGTCAAAGAGAATGAATGACAGAAGACTGAACAGCCCGGATGTAGCTGTCCTGGAGGGAGAGCGTGAATGTGAAAGTGACATCGGAAAGAAGTGGCCTTTGAAAGACTAACGGTCTCAGGCTTGCCTTCTCCAGGCCTGATGGTGCTGGCCAGTCTGTCGTCCCTGCTGTGAGAGGCCGAGGCTGGGGGCATCACAAGTTTGAGACCTGCCTTGGTAACAGCGAGGAGAAGCCAGGTTCGGTAGCACAGTAAGACTCTGTCTCAAAACAAAAAGTAATAGGTAGGGGCGTAGCTGAGTATAGTGTTTGTCTATTGTGCATGAGGTGAGGGAGGGAGGGAGAGAGGGAGCCCAACTTTTAGTCTATGACCATGAATCTCAAATAGGATAATCACAGAAAAACACATATAACCAACTCATAGAAAACACAGACATCACATACCATACAGAGGGAAAAAAAAATCACTCACATTATACATAGAGAAGTGAGGTGGTTTTTAATTTTTTTTTAAGTCTGATTTCTTGTAACAGATACCCTAAAAAGAGAAGGGGGAATAACCTAAAAATGTTGGAAAATAAAAAGAAAACACATCAACCTAGAATTGTAAACCCAGTGAGAATGGATTTCATGATACTGGTGGCAAAGAGAGTGTGTTGCAGGCAGAAGGGCACGGCAGGAAATGCTCAAGAGTCCTTTCAGCGGCAGGCAAACAGCAGTGGGTGAAATGGGGACCCACAGCAAGGAAAGGACCCGTGGATGACACCCTGCAGCAGGGGATCTGGGGCCCACAGATGTCACCCTGCAGCAGGGGATCTGGTAGCAGAACACCTGACAGACAAGACATCTCTTTGCACTCACAGCTCTACGTCCCATCTGCAGTTGTGGCAAGAAGCTCTTCCCAATTGACTTTTTCTTGACTTTGTTTTGTTTGCTTTAATTCCTTAAAGATGCTCAACTCCTTCATATTCAATGTTTATCGTTTCTGAAAGCATTTGGAATAAAGAAAATTGCTTCAACATTTTAGTTATTGTTTATACATTTTGGGGGATTGAAATTTCATTTGTTTGTTTGTTTGTTTATTTGTCGGCAGGTTGTGTACCACTCCACACATGTTGGAGACAGAGGGCAGCTCGTAGTTCTCCCCTTTTATCGTGTGGACCTGGGGAATCAAACTTAAGCCATCAGACTTGGTGGCAAACACCTTCACCCAATGAGATGTTGGTAGCCCCTGGGAATTATGTTCTAACTTATACTGCTTTGTTTTCTAAAAAAAAAAATAATAATAATGGGTGAGAATGTCTTCATTGTAATACATTGCTAAACATAAAAAGCAGCTATCAACAAAGTATGATTATAACTGGTCCATGTGGGGAAAAAGAACAGGATATGCCAAAATATATAAAGCAGTTAAACGCAGGTAGAAAGATTACACATAATTTTAGTTTATTTTACATGTGTCTGCATTTCTATAATATGCCTGGATTATTTTTATAATCAGAAGTAAGAAACAAAGCCCAATACTTATTTAATTAACAGTTAACTTGAGAAAAGATGGCAGTGGCAATCAGTGGGGAAAATCCACTCATGTTTTCCTGAATCATTGGTAGTGGATTTCCCCTAACGTTATGGATATTAGTAAAGAGAAGTGAATGTGACCGTGACAAACTGGCTTCCTTTGCCATGTGACTAAGAGCTGGCCTATGCTTTCCTACTGTGTAACACACACTCCCGTTCTTCCTCACAGAAGTAAGAGATAGTGGTAGGAGATTTGGTATCTGTAACAAGCACTTAGCGCTGGAGTTTTTTTTTTTTTAAATATTTATTTATTTATTTATTTATTATGTATACACTATTCTGTCTGTGTGTATGCCTGCTGGCCAGAAGAGGGCACTAGACCCCATTACAGATGGTTGTGAGCCACCATGTGGTTGCTGGGAATTGAACTCAGGACCTTTGGAAGAGCAGGCAATGCTCTTAACCTCTGAGCCATCTCTCCAGCCCAGCGCTGGAGTTTTGAGTCACCTGACACGCCCTGGAAGCCTGCACACCTAACACAACACAGACACCAGTTCTCCTGACAGCTTCCTGTTGCCACGGTTTCCTTTTCAGTGAGATTTGTTCTTTCCTCAGTTGGATTTTCTGCCAGAAACAAGAGAAAGGAAATGACTTTCTGAGAAAGCTCTCTGATGGCGTTAGAGAAAAATCCCCCCTTCCGTCTGCTCCGTGTTGGCTCAGAAGATTTGAATTCTCATCGTGAGAGACTAATGCCGAGTTGCTCTGATGTTCTAAGATGTGAAGTGGTGGACCAGCAGAAATGGCGACATTGTAGAAACACAGGCTCCTCTGTTAGCCCGGGTCTGAGGCCATTCCCACATCTTCTGCTCGTTCATGCAAACAAAGAAATACTTCAATAGGAACAGTGACGAACCCAATGTAGCTGCAGGAGAGGAAATCCAATGTAGCTGCCCTGGAGGATCACATGAATAAACATGGAGCAGACAGAGGTAATTTTAATATAATTTAGTCTGAGGAGCAACATTTCTTTATCATTTGCATAGAAAGCACCAAGGAAGAGATAACGTAAGATCACAAGTCATTTCCTGTTGACCTCAAACAAGCCAACAACCTCACTGGAGTTACGGAATGGAAACCCGTAAAACAGGTGCCTAGCCTACCGTCATTCCCACAAGAACCTGGGATTCTGAGTTCACTGAGTGAAACCTGGGAGAAAGCCCCTCCCTGGCCCAAAGGTGTGCTTTTCCCAGTCCCTCTGAGTCAGGGACGGCTTGACTCTTGTAGATGTCCATCTACTCTGCGTGTGGGCTAGGCTCTTGGCAAGTGTTTTTACAAGCTGCCTTCATCAGTTCCTAGCCTGCTCAACTGAAATTCCCAGGCCCCGAGAGACCCATTGTCTAACCAGGAGAGAGCTGCATTTCCATGTGCGGACAGGGCTGGCATCTAAAGCAGTAACAACAGTGGGGTGGGGCCTCACTGTGGTAGAAACCTCACAGCTAGACTGGAATGATGGAAATCTCTGTCATAGGATAGCGACTAGTCACCGGGGTTACTAAGCACATCAGGTGTGGCTGGCAAGACCCAAAAAGAGGATTCTTGGCTTCCACTCAGTTTTTCTAAATTTCACTCAGTTCAAGTACCTTACTTGTGAAATGACATTGTGAAATTTTAGCCACTGTCTTAAGTAGTGGAGTCATAGATCCTGAAGCTGAACCATTTGGTAGAGTTGTATATGAACTAACAGGTGCCTCAGTCATTCATAAACTTCCCTGCCAAAGTGGGTGAAGCCGGATGTTGACTGTGTGTGTGTGTGTGTGTGTGTGTGTGTGTGTGTACAGCTACATCTAGAACAGTGGATCTCAATCTGTGGGTCTCAAACCATGGGTCGCAAACCCCTTTGGGGGTTCAAGGACTCCTCAGGGATCAAAGACCACCGGAAAACATGAGAAGGCCTACCTATAGTCTCTGCCTACAGTCCGTGATTGGACTAGGTCTGGAGTGGTGGATGTGGCGAGATGTAGTTTGAATTAGCTTAAAATCAATAGCACTCGCTGGTCAAATGTGAGCTGTGATTCGAGAAGAGGAGTCCGATGAAGGAGTCTTAACTTTGAGCTTGAACGACGTAGTTTGATGGAGCCATTTGGTTCACAAAGGAAGGCTTGGGGAGGAATGGGTTTGGGAAGCACAGCATGAGCCGTGGACGTTTAACCTGGAGCTGTTTACTCAACACTCAGGCAGAGTTTGGACAAGCAACTGGACACATGAGGGGACAGAAGGGACATGTGGGCCTGAGGTTCCTGATAAGGACTAGCAAGGCAGATATGAGAGGCATGGATGTACAGATGGTATGGGAAAGAGTGCCCGGAGTAGTGGTTCTCAACCTATGGGTCGTGACCCCTTTGGGGGGGGGCACATATCAGACATTGACATGATGATTCATAACAGTAGCAAAATTACAATTATAAAGTAGCAATGAAAATAATTTTAAGATTGGGGGTCTCCACAACACGAGGAACTGTATTAAAGGACCACAGCGTTATGGAGGTTGAGAGCCACTGGTTTAGAGAGCGAGGGAGAAGAAGAGAAGAACGGAGGGAGAGAAATGGGAAAGGGGGAAGGAAATGATGGGGGACAAAAGACGAGAGGTCTTTAGGCGTGGTCCTGGGTAATCCAGCCAGCGCTAGGCTAGACAAAGACACTGAGAGATGTGGAAGGGGGAGAAACCAAGAAAACATGACATCAAGAAGGGGACCATCTACTGATAGTAGCTGCTGGGAACCTGTGCCCCGTGAAGCATGTGGGGGATTGCGGTGCTCCTCAGCAAAATCCAAAAAAGGAAAGTTGATTGAGACAGACCCCCACAAAGCAGTCAATGTTAACCTATGGATGGGCATGGAAGGCCTGGGAAAGACTGGCTGGTTCTGTTTTTATGACGAGCAGTTTCACGTTAGACAGACCTGTCAGTGGGGATGACGGGGAAAGAAGAAAGATTTCGCTGGCGCTGACTGATGCTAGTTCCCAGAGTGCGGTGAGAAACGCACAGAAAACCAGCAGACTGTCGCTTGTCTGTGAGTCAGCCTGTGAGAACCCCTCCCGTGGGCAGTCCTGAGCGCCTGTGGGTGAGAACCACTGCTCTTAACCGGATCGGACAAAGGAAATGTGTCCGGGAGCAGCTTGAGATCATGGTCTTTTAAGGCCTCTTGGGTGCCGATAATGATCAGCTGGCACTCATATTCCCACCCAGGGAGACAGGCTCCACCTGACACAGCACCCTGGAGCTGTGGGAGGGACCAGCTGACTCGCCAAGCTCTGACATGAGGGCCAGTCACAGCTGTCAGACTCCTGTCCCTGTAATGTCTGTAACATCGGTGCAGCCTCCTCCAGCCCTTCCCCAAGAGAACACGGCAGGGCTGGGATGGGTAGGGCTGAGCTTCCCAACCATGACCTCCTGGGCTGCGGCTGGCTTCCTTTGAACTTCACTGAATTTTGTGTTATTTTGCTCTTTTACCAAGTCTTCCTTTATGACGGAGGTGCACAGGAAGTACCAGAAACTTGATATGAACTCTGATTCCTTCACACACACACACACACCCTCCCCTCCAAGAGCATCTTCCTCAGCCTCCTCAACAAGACCGCCAGGCGCTCTGGCTGCAATCAGAACTCCTTGGTAGCATCCCAAACCATGGTGTGAAGCTACCACACTCAGAATCACACGCGGTTCAGATGGAATCTGCTGACTCAAAACAGAGATTCTCCCCTCAGAGACTGTTGGGGCAAATATTAAAAAGCACAGCTGTGTAGCACCCAGAAGGAGAGATACCAAAGGAAAAACAATTCACATAAACCTGTGTTTAAACGAAGGAGGTCCAGTAGCCATCAGGGGACAAGAGAAATGAAGATGGGATATTGTCCCGTATGAAATACCTTGCCACTCCAGGAAATGCTACTGAGGCCGAAGGCAAAGGAACACCCTACGCTAGCAGGCCTGGATGGAGATCTTTCCGGGGTTCCTTTTGTTCTTTGGTTATTTTGAAGGGACCCGAGGAAAGACATGGCTATGTAGTTGTTCAGGAGTTGCAGGGATGCTGGACAAGCGTTCTCAATGGAGAGGGAGGTTTGCTCTTGGTTTGTGAGGGATGAAACACTGCCATCCTTTCACAGGTATCTAAACATGGGAAAGAGCCTGGCAACAAGGGCTGAGCCTTGAAATCAGAATGAACCAGACAAGGCTGAGGGCTGGAGGCTGGAGGAAAGTACATCTTTGCTCCTCATGCTCTTTCCAAACACACAGCCTGCTGCATCCCTCCAGCGGAGGATTTAGTTCTTGGATGCGAAAACCTCACAACCTTGGCTGCCGAGGACACCGGGAAAGAGATGCGGCGGAAGATAAGCCAAGAGCATCGTGTGTGCTCCCCACGCAAAAACATCCAAGAGGATGTGTAATGTGTTCAAGGGCCAGGAAGCGGGGCTGGCAGGCTTGGGGCTTGCTTAGCCAATGTATTTATCTGCCACTGAGCCTCAAGGACGCTGCCTTCAATAGGGCTTGTGTAGATCGATGGGAAACAGCTGTGGGAAATCATGAAGCTAGTCTTCACCATCCGTCCTGTCCTCTGGCTTCCCTTTCCTTCCTAGAACTAAATCTCAATGATCGAGTACGACTTCCCTGGGCCAGAGAAGTCCTTCCAGAGCAGTTTGCCTAGGTGCCAGGGGTCTGAAGGAAGGATGAATAAACTTGTGACTATTGTAAATTAGTTATCACAAGACCTTGGACAAGTTATTTCTCTACTCTAGGCTCAAGTGTGCTCAAATAGAAATGCAGTTACTTATGGTGTTGCCTGTTGTATGTTTAGTATATACAGTTCCTGTCATGGTATAGGCATGTGATACAGTTTAGATTTTATAATTATTATTTGATAAATCAAGAACCACAGAAAATTTTATGACTTTTATCCAGTTCTGACTTTCCAACCCTCTATCTATATGGAAGCTGTCTTAGGCTTGTATCTCAAATTAGCACGGCAAACAAGCATAGGAAATAATAGCTTGGACATCCGGGACTCTGCTTGTACCCCTCTTACAGTAATGCACTTCGAAGCTCAACACCACAATCTGTATGTAACTATGCACATATAATCTTTGAATAACGCACTTAGCAACCTAGGTCCCTTACCTACACTGAGTTCACATGCACTTAATTTAAACAATAGAAATAAGCAATCCCCATAGCAATCCTTTGATAATGCTCCATTTATATTCAAACACATCCTGGAACATATCTAGCACTAACTTTTAGGAAGAATCCACTATTTACATCTTATACTTATGAGTAATTGGGCATACATATGATTAAAATCGGATGCCTTGTGGGAAGGAGTATATGTAGTAGAGAAATGATTATACTTGACCCGTTCCATGGTCATTAGAATAGACTCAGTTCTGCCTGGTTATAAAGACATCTTTGGCTACCAGTTCCTGAGCATATTTTACAAGGCATTTTGTAATAGCCCATTGTGACTGCATGCCTTTCAAGGAGGCAACCCAGGGATCAAATTTTTCAGCTTCTTTGCATCATTCAGGAACCTAGAGAGAGATCTAGCTTGAGAAGATAGGTGAACTGGAGGTTACACTGATGTATTAGTTTCCTGAGTGCTGCTGTAACAAATTATCACAGATAAGATGGTCTGAAACCTCACAGATTAGTTCTTTACACTTCTGGAAACCAGAAGTCTCATATCAAGGCAAAAGCAGGGTGGCGTTCCCTCCCCCCATCCCAGTCTTTGGGGATGTGCTGGAGGGTTGGGATGCCTTCCTGCCTATGTTACTTTAGCTTTCAAATGCACCTGTTGTTTTTGTGTTGTTGTTCTTTTGGCTCATGATTACATCATTCTAATCTCTGTCTTTGTTGTAATGTGGTCTTCATTTTGTGTCCCTCCGTAGCCACACCTCCCTCTTATATTCTTTTCTTATCTCTGTGACAAAATACTAAACAAAAGCAATGTAAGGAGTGAAGAGTTTTCTTGGCTTAGAGTTTGAAGGATGAAAACTGGTAATTGTGTCCTCTCTCTCTCTCTCTCTCTCTCTCTCTCTCTCTCTCATACACACACACAGTTTTTTTTTTTATTATGTTTGGAACTCCAGTCCATGGAATGGTGCTGCCCCATGAGGGTTCCTCAGTTAACCCTCCTTAGAAACACTCCCACAGCTACCCCCAGGAGTATGCCTTCTAGGTAATTCTAAATCCAGTCAAGTTGACCATGACCGACCACTACAGTCTTCTTTTCATTATGAAAACATCATTGGACCCATATAATGTCCCCGTATGAGCTCACCTTGAGATTCCTAGTTGTTTACAAATGAAAGACTCACGCTTCAAATAAAATCAGCTTTGGAGGTTCCAAAGGGCCATCACTTCGGGAAGATCCTCTTCAACCTACCACAACGAAGAACATGTAGTTTAGTGAGACCGCTAAAACAGTAGCCATTCACTAGAACACTCCATAGCATGTAAGTTTCATGAGAGCTCTGTAGTGGTCATGGGTATACCAACAAGGCGGTGGGTAGGTGTCCCATTCCTCTAGTCTGGAGGAACTGTGTAGGTAAGGTAATTGAAGTGGCAGGTCTTGAGATGAGAGACACTGGAAGGCAAGGCATTTTTAGAAGAAGGAAAAACCAATGTGCAAAGCTATATATATATATATATATATATAGTTGTTTGGGGCTGATGGGATTGTACTCTCTATATTACTTTAAAGGGTAATTGTTAGGGACTCTGTATGTGGAAACCTTCCACTCTCCTCCCCATTTCTAATGTCTAGCAAGTTCCTTGCGCATATCAGGGAGTAAGCTAATATTTGTTGACTGATAACATGGAGTGGCTCGACCCTGCCACTCCTATCTGGACTCTTAAATTGCTAAACTAACCTAAGTGGCTGCACACACCATCCTTCACCATGTAGCACTAAATAATATAATCAATGCAAGGATGAAAATGTTAATTAAAACAAGAATCTAATTAATGTTTGCCCTAGAAGGGTAATATGATCCTAATTACTAAATCAGCTAATTGTTCTCTCTGCCCCTGGAACTAATTCCCTCTTCATTGTCCTGGTTCCATGCAACAAATTGGGCTACCCAGTGTGCAAGACACTGACCCAAGGAGGCAGCCAGGAACAGCACCCATTTTTGCTGGGTCAGAGGTGAGCATGTAACTCAAACACCCACCCACCTGCTAGAGACTGCAATTCAAGTTCACAGGTTCTTTCACACCCAGAAGACATGACTCTGGCTCTGACCCGCATCTCTGCAAGGTTTGCATTAGTCAGTGTCCCAAACAATCTCCAGGGAATGTCCTGGCTTGCTTACAGTCAGCTCTGTTGGACAGAAACAGACAGACTGGCGCTCTGAAGCTGACACCCACGTGGCTGTGTCTGGGCCGCCCTGGCTGTTGCTCCCTGTCCACCAGTGATGCTACGGTGGTGTAGGAGAAGCCTGATGTCCCCATGGCTGTGCATAGGGACTCCATCCTCCACTGACCCATCACAGGCCAAACTCTGTTTGGGTTTGAAGACTCGAGCTCTAACCAAGCCTTGCCTCATTCAGTGGTCCCCTGCCCTGCCCCTCTCTGGGGGCAGCTGCTGTTTCTCTGCTCTCACCTCCTACTGTGTTCATCACAAAATGGTCCTCCTTTTGTGATTTCATAGCATCCACAACGCAGCTTCTGGACGGGATTGCACGGGCCCCTTGCTCCAGTTGGCACATTCTGCAGAGTGTGTGTCCTAGGGTCCCGAGTGATTTAGCTTTATCAACATCTAATTTTATCATCAATCGCTGTCTTCATTTGCTGGGGCTTCTGTAATGTAATACCACAGACCAGGTGACTTAAACAACAGCAATGGCCTCACAGTTCCAGAAGCTGGAAGTCTCAGTGCTGGCAGGGCTGGTCACTTACCAAGGCTGTGAGCCCTGCTCTCAAATGTTCCGGTTCCTTCCCTGCTTTTGTCTTTGGCCGGCCATCTTTGAGACTACTCGTTTTGTTGGGGTTGTGTTACTCTAACATGTGACTTCATCCTCACGTGACATTTCCCCCATATACACATCCATCTATCCAGATTTGATAATGACACCAGCCATAGGCGATTTGGCACATATCCAACTTTAGCATCTAGTTAGACTAAGTTCTCATTTCAACCAAGCACATTTTCCACGAACTTATTTCCAAACAAGATTTCATATCAAGGTTATGGAGATAGAATATTCACGTACGAAATCTGGGAAGGGCAGCATTCAACTCTTATTGTCTGTCCTCACTCATACTGAGGGTGAGGTCATCTTTACATGTAACCATCTTGTCAAACCAGGAAGATGGCAAGTCGAAGGAGCAATTCTGCAACAGAAGATCTGTGCTAACCTTAAGACGGGGTGGGGGTGGGGATCTTAACAACAGATTCCATCTTCTTTTTGACTCTTTAATCGCCTCGCCACGACAACGTTCAAAGACGTGCCTGGGCACTGATGCCTCCTGGGGAGCACAGGGTGTCTAGGCAGAAGGGCTGAGCCCTTTTAGCAGAACAGCTAGCACAGGCTCTCTCTGTGGCTGGCCACTGATACTTAAGCCTCACGTTGAGAGCCTCCCACAGAAGCCTTTGACATTTATTTAGAAACTAATTGCGTGGTGGTTTGGGATGCGAAATGGAAAAAGATGGGTTTGTGTTGCAATCCATCTCGCAGTGGCGTGACCGCTGCAGCGTAGAAGAAAATTGCTCCATTAAGTCAAAGGCAAACCTCAATTTGGAGGCCGGAGGGCCTACAGCTGGAGGTTCAGATCCGGGCATCTCTATTCCAGAAATGTCTCTGTGTCTTAGCAGCACTGCGCGCACCATAGCATCAAGTTCCTGCCCCCATAACATGCCTTCCTTCTTCTCTCCCTCTCTTTCCCATAATAGCCACTTCTCCACCTGACCACAGCAGCCTTCTGCTCTCAGTGTGGCTGAAAAAAACAAACAAACAAACAGAAAATCTTCCTCTCTGTCTCCTGCATTTTGAACTGTCCCACTTCTCTGAATTGCAATTGCCATAAATGTGGAACTCCCCCCCCCAACACACACACACACACACAAGCTAACACCCAACGGGAAACATCATAGTTCCTGCTGTTGTGGCTTGGATGCTCGTTCCTCCCTAAGGCTCTAGTGCTGAGGCTTGATCTTCAGTTCAGCAGTGGTCAGAGGCAGGGCTTGGGGAGAATGACCAGATCCCAAGGCTTCTGACCTCTGCCCCAGACTAACCCCTTGAAATATATTTGTTTCTTTACTTACTTCTTTCTTCCCCCCTCCCTCTTTCCTTCTCTCCCCTTCTTCTTTCCTTCCCTCCTTTTTTCCCCCTGCCACCTCACTATGTAGCTCAGGATGTCCCCAAGCTTACAGTCCTCTTGCCTCATCCTCCTAAGAGCTGAGACGACAGGCAGGTGCCATCACATCCATTTTACGGCGGCACAATTTCACCGGGACAGAGGCAACTTAGGAGATGGAACCTAACTGTAGGGAACAGGTCTTCTGAGGCATGCTCCTGGCTTTTACCTGTGGCTTTCTCTCTGACTGCCACTCCCTCTACTTCCCTGCCATCATGAAGCCAATATGTTGTTCTACTGCCTGCCACCACCACAGCCTTCTGTCTGTCCCATCTGGGGACGATGGCTTTTGCCTGCTGCTTTTTCTCTGACTGCCTCTCCCCATGTCCTGCCACCACGAGATGGATAGTTTTGATCAATCGCACGCTCGACGACAAGAGTTGCCTCCTCACTTGGGAGGAGAGGTCATGGCCAAGTCTCAGCGGTAGCCAATTTCACAGTGCCTGCGAATGTTCGGTGTGTTCAAGAACCTGCGCGCTCTGCTAATTGGCATTAAGCTCAGCTGTCAGTAAACTGTGCAAGGTGGCTGCCCCAGAAAGTTCTCAACTTCTAAGCACAGTAAGAGGATCAGAAATGGATTTAAGGTTCCTGTGAGGGTGGGATAGTTTCTGCTGTGTTCTGCTCTGCTAATTCCAAGTTTATTGGTCATCTGGGGCAGAGAAGGGAGTGTGCAAGAGCCCTCAAAATTGCCTCCACTGTTACACTATCGTATTTAAGGGGTCTTCACCCTATTCCAAATGCAAGGGCACAATGCAAGGGGGTGGAGCCTGTTTAGATGCCCACAGGGGCTGTGATTCTCATAATCCAGTTTCACCCCATCTTTCCTTCCGTGTTGATGTGTTGTAGAAATGTTGAGGAACCGTCGGCAGTACAATCAAGTTCGCAGACTCAAAAGTGAGTTTCCTGAAGCTGTACAACTATCCATGTGTAGCGTGTCTATCTTCTCTATACACATCTCATGCGGCACACATATTTTATGTGTAGGTAGCATACATATACAATATAGTCAGTATACGTATGCATAGGATAGGGAGAAAAGTCTATTTAATGGGCTCATATGCTCACATTCTCTTTCAACTGGGCTAGTCTCTGTACGCTACAGGCCTACAAGGTTGAAATAAATATCAGGAGCCCAGTGAAAATTCCCAGAGGGAAAGAGTGAGTGAGTGAGTGAGTGTGTGTGTGTGTGTGTGTGTGTGTGTGTGTGTTGGGGTGGAGGTATTAGGGTTGTCTGTAGTGAAGAGATCTGTCCATAAGGTGGTGACGTTGGTACGACAGAAGCAGGACAGAAAAGACTGAGGTCTTCAAACAACAACAATGGAACTAAGCATGGGATGGCAATCCCATGCCCTTTTCCCTCACCCACTCCCGTGTGTGAGCCATGCCTGTCCGCTGGCTGGCCAGAGTGTAGCTGTCACAAGGTACACGTCTCAGCAGCACAGCTGTAAGCTCAACCTCTGCGAGGGGACACACGACAAGCCGTCAGGCTCGCTGGCTGAGTCTGGTGGAATTGAGCTCATGTTCTCTTTCTGGCTCGGGAGTGGCCTCCTTTGTGTTCCCTGATCTCCGTGGAAGCATTCCAACTGACAGAAAGAAAAAAAAAAAAGTGCCTGGCACGGAGCCTCCCAGAACCTCGGCCTCCTTGGCGAGCTTCTTTGGTCCTTTCAGCACACCTGGAGCCTCACACTGCTTAGAGTCCACAGAGACTGGACCCAGGTCAGCAAAACATCTCTGCATATGGCACACATCCCCTGTATTGGCTTTCACCAAGCAACTGATGCTGGAATCAGGAAAGCGTGGGAACAGATGCTCCTCTGAGCTGTCTTTGATGAGAGGAAAGATGGATGAACTTCTGCACCACTGAGGCCATCCCCTGTGCCATGTCGTGTTTCTAGTTAAAAGTTGCAGCTTCCTGTGTGTGTGTGTGTGTTAGCTGCTCTTCTCATCCCTGAGACAAAACCGCCCACAGAAGCAACTCTGGGAAGGAAGGATTTCTTTCATTCATAGCTTCATGGTGGTGTCCCAGGCAGCAGGAATGTGATTAGCTCACATCTTGGTGGATCAGGAAGGAGAAAGAGAGAGAGAGAGAGAGAGAGAGAGAGAGAGAGAGAGAGAGAGAGAGAGAGAGAGAGAGAGGAGAGAGGAGCTCTGGCTAGAAACAGAGTCAACTTACTTATGTGTTCCTACCTACCTACCATCTCAGCCCGGCGTCCCACAGGTTCCATGACTGCCCCCCAAACGGTGTCATGAGCTGAAAACGCAGTGTGTGGATGTGCAAGCTTGCGGGGGACACCCAGCAACCCAGTTCTAGCAAAGGAATTTCAGCAGACAGCCGGGCGGAGGCACCAGGCTGTTGAATGCCACTTACTAATTCCAGACTATTCAGAGACTCCACTCTCGTGGCGCTTCAGAAAAGGAAACCAGCACCGGAAGGCAGGAGAACCTGCCTATGGCCGAGCATGTGTCAGCGTGAAGAAGGTTACTCGCTGGGATCGCGGACTTCCCTGGCCCTGCTGACTGCTACCTAGATACCACACAGCTGGCTTTCGGATGGAAAGCAGTGATGATCATATAACAGCACGCCTTACCATCTGGGGCGCCTTTTCAGCATATGAAATGGTTTCCCATTGCCTATACCAAACTGAGATCCGCCTCCCGATGCCCTTCCTCTATCTGATTCTCCCTTGAGATAGGCTCTTCCTGTGGCCCCGGCTGGGGTAAGTTGGCCCCCACTCTATGGGTGTGATCATGCTCTGTAGGATCAAATTCTCAGAAAACCTATAGGCCGTTTGGGGGTGGAAATATGGACATCATGATGTCCTTGTCCTGAGGGTTTGGGGACTGGAGACTTTGAGCAGGCCTATGACATGAGCCTAGGGAGGAGTGGCTAGATGGATGTAAATTTTGCCTGCCTCTCAGACTCGGCAGATGGTTGCAGACCTAGCCAAATGTCAGCAAAACAGGGTTCTCTCAGGTGAGCCCGATTTTCTCATTCACTTCACAATAAAGGAAGTCCAAGTTAAACTGGACCCAAGAGTGTTGCGCAATATTATTTTCAGATGTGTTACATCTGTTTATGCTGCGAAACATAGCATAAAACATTTGTTTAATGATGCAAAGATGTGTTGCATTCTTTTATGTTTTGCATTTGTTTAACGCTGTGGAGCTGTGTTACTGTGCCTACCTAAAACACCCGATTGGTCCAATAAAGAGCTGAATGGCTAATAGCAAGGCAGGAGAAAGGATAGGCAGGGCTGGCAGGCAGAGAGATTAATAGAAGGAGAAAAGGAAGCAAGAGAGATCAGAGAGCCAGAAAGGAAGGAGAGGAGGACGTCAGGGGCCAGCCACCCAGCTACATAACAAACCACGGAGTAAGAAGCAAAGAAAGATATACAGAAATAGAGAAAGGTAAAAGTTTAGAGGCAGAAGGTCGACAGGATAATTTAAATTAAGAAAAGCTGGCTAGAAACAAGCCAAGCTGAGGCTGGTATTCATAAGTATGAAGAAGTCTCCATGTGTGTTTATTTGGGAGGAAGGCCCCCAAGAGAGTAAAAGCATCAAAACAACTAACAACACAAGAGTGAACTGAACCTGCACTGAAGAGGGACCAGAAAGCTAATTAGCTCTGGGCCACCTTGAGCTTGCTGTCCTGATACTAATAATGACTGATAATAGTAATGACTGACATTAATGGAGTTCTTAAATGCAGATCAAGCTGTGTGCTAAGTGCCTCACTCTATCAACCTCCATCACAGCTCTGTCAGGTAGGTACATGCTGTTCATGTCCAGAAAAATTAGGTACTCAGAGATGGTGTGGTCCCTACTCCCCCCCAGGACCCTGTAGCTAGTGTATGGAAGGGTGGAGTTTAAATTTGTAATAACCATTCTCTATTTCCCAAATGCCCCTTGACCTACTTAAGTCTGTTCTGGAAGACTTCAATGAGTCCCCAAACCACAATTATTTCCTGGTATCAAAGCAAGTCCTTGCGCAGATGTGACCTATGGGAGAAGACCCGGAACAAGCCAGCCCAGGAGGACCAAATAAGATGGTCACAGCCCATTGTGCAGGATGGAACCCCTATTTTCTCTTCATCTTTCTTCCTCTCAAATCCATCAGCTAGTTGGTTCCAGCAGGACCCTATTTGATGCTTGGGTGCTCTCAAGAGGACCCAAGTCTTCTTTACTTTGGACTGGAGTCTTCTTTACTTTATGGATGACAGTGACAAGAATGGGCAGCCTCCATCAGGAAGGTCCTATCAAGGGGCATTCATCTTAAAAAGTAAGTGTGTGTGTGTGTGTGTGTGTGTGTGTGTGTGTGTGTTTGTGTGTGTGCACCCAAGGAAGAGGGTATTAGATCCTCTTGGAGCTAAAGTCTAGACCTGGGTGCTGGGAATCAAATGTGGGGCCTTTGAATGAGCAGCTATCAATCTTTCCAGACACTCAAAGGTTTTTCCTTAACCTTGACCTTGGTCCCAGCCTTGAACTCCAGCCTCTGCCTATAGCAGGTAGACCACACTGGGTCCGTTTTTATCTTAGTGAGATGACCATGTGCTCATGGATGCCTTTCTGGTCCCAGCAGCACAGAAAATGGGCTTCCCTGAAGCTATAAAGCGAGCCTGCCAGGAACACAGAAAGCAGTCACTTCTGTATGCTCTCTGATGGACAGTCGGTCCAATTAGCAAGCTTCAATGATTAAAGCCGCCTGACAAGTCAGGGCTGTGTGTTACCGAGTCACCCTGCTAACACGAACCCAAGGGGCACCTGATAGAAGCAGCACACAGCCAGCTGCTATTTCAGACCCTCAGTTTTGTTTGATCGTGGCTCTTCTCAGCTACGAAATCTCCAGGCCCTTCCTGGCCTCGGTGCTGCGCCCAGAGCTCTAATCTGGCTCAGGTCCTGGATGCTGCCCCTATCTTTGCAGCTAACTCTTGGAATTTGTGCTAAGATTTTTTTTTTCTTGGTGCCCCACATAGCCACCTGTACTGTGTGGCTACAGATATTTGCTCAGGATCATTTTAGCAGCTGCGAAGTGTCTTGGGATCTGTGCATAAAAAGCGCTCTATTCAAGCTTATGTACCAAGTGGTGACTCTGGCCCAGTGCACATTCAGGAGACAGGCTAGGACCTATTCATCCTTCATACAGTCTGAATTTTATTCCAAAGCCTCACTGTGTGCCAAGACAGAGGGCTTGTCAGGGAACTAAGCGGTCTTGCCATTTTCAAAGCTCCTTCTATTTGGTTCCTCTCTTTTCCTTTCTTTCTTTCTTTCTTTCTTTCTTTCTTTCTTTCTTTCTTTTTTTGTGTTAACTTTTGAATTACATGTTGACAAAGGTAAAACCATCACATAAAGAAAAGAATAACTATGAAAAGAGAAAGCTGTTCTCATGGTAGCATTGATTATAAGGTGTTAAAAGGGTCAAGGAAGCCATTTTTCTCCTGGGATCTGTTGCCCCCAGATGGGTGCTTCTGGAGCCCACCCTGCATAAATATCAGCATTTTACATTTGCTTTTATAGATCTGCTGGGTTTGCTGGTCTTTTGGTCAGACACCGACAGAATAAGAGTTGATCTGAGAATGAACAGTAGGTCTAGAGTCTGTTAAAGATTGATTTAGGTGTCTTAGTCCACGCGGTGTCAATGTCTGGGTCGGGTATCAGCAAGAGGAGTTTATTCTGTGTCCTTCTGGAGACTGACAGCTGAAGGTCGGGTGTTGGCACGGTTCTAGGGGAGTGTCCACACCCCAGGTACAGACCCCTGGATCTTCATGGAGCAGAAGGAGGACAAGATCACTTTGTGGGGTTCCCTTTATAAACAGCCCTAGTCCTATTCACGATTCATGATGTAACTGTCCCCCAGGGAGCCATCCGTCAGATATCCTCACGCTACACTTAGGGTTGCAGAACACAAACACTGTCACTCCTGGTTCATTTCCTCTCCTTCTTTGAGCTCACTAGGCCCAGGGACCAGTTGTCCCAGAAATCCCATTAAGGACTTATTCCAAGGCTGAGGACATCTGGGACATTTGCTGGCCATTCACTCCAACAAGGACCCCGGTCCCTACTTTTGTGTGATTGACAGCGCCAGAGGAGAGTCTTGAGTCAGTGCCATGTCCAGCGTCACCCTTGTGGGTGTGCACATCATGGTTCCCTTCTGTTCTCAACGGGAACTACAAATGTATCTTCTCTTGAGACAAGTCTACGATGTATCCCAGGCTGGCCTCCAACTCTCAATTTCCCCCATGATGGCCTCCCCAGTGCTGGGGTTTTATTACCTGTAGAGTTGCATTTCCATGAAAGAGTAAATATCTCATGCTAACTTACTGAAGCCTTACTAAGCCAGGCTGTGTCTTCCTAGTTGACACACTCCCCACCCCTCCCCTGCTTAGCTCATTGATCCCAGTCATGTGTGGGTTTTTTTTGTTTGTTTGTTTGTTTGTTTGTTTGTTTTTGACTCATTCTAGGTCATCAAGGCTCGGGATTCCGGCTTTTGCTCCTCTCCATACCAAACGTGTCATGCCTGCTCCCTCTCACCACCCAGACCTGTGTGTAACTGGCATCTTCCTGGAAATTAACTCCACAGGCATCTTGTGTGGCCGTGCTGTGGTTTGTTTCCTTCGGATACCAGAACATAGGTTTGGTGGGCTGGAACCTTGTCTGAGATCCTTTCTTCTGTGACCCGAACACCATGGGACACGTCTGGTGCTTGGTGCTCTCTGTGCAGTCGTCAGATCACTCGGTGAATGGATAAACAAGCACCCTTTGAGGGGCTGTGGTGGACTCACCTTGCGAAACTCCGTTTTTAGTGTTGACATCAGCAGTCCATCCGAGTCCCCTGCTCAACTAGCCGGGGGCCATAGTTCTCCACCTGCTGTGCCCATCACTCCATCTGTGTGGCAGCTTCCCTGTGACCAAGAAGCAATCTCTAACACGTCTAAAGCCGTGACTCTTAACCCGTGGGTCATGACCCCTTCACAGGGGTCACCCAAGACTATCAGAAAACACAGATATTTTACATTATGATTCATACTAGTAGCAAAATGAATACTAGTAATGAAGTAGCGATGAAAATAATTTTATGGTTGGGGGGTCACCATAATGTGAGGAACTGTGCCTGTACCAAGGGAATGGCTAAGAGAAAGAAGAGCATTGCTTTTTTTTGGGGGGGGGGGGAAAAACCAAGAACCTAGGAGGACATTCAAAACTTCCTTATGGCTAATGTGGGACTGAGGTTAGAACCTGCTGCCTAGGCTGTGCAAGACACTGAATCTGGTCCCCAGAGCCACTATACAAACATATCAACATCTAATCTTGGTTGAAGAAAAGCTTGATGCAGGAGGACAATTTCATATTCAAACGGAGAACGTGTTGATGAACGTAAGAGCACATTTTGATGCTTTCAGAAATTATGTGTTCTTTTGTCAGGAAGATCTTTAGAGGTTCAGAGATTTCCAGACCACAACTCCAAGGAAGCAGACAGGGAAAGCGTATTTCCTCCCAGTATAGAGGAACGCTGCCCTCACTCTTTGCTTTAGCCTGCATGAGTCCCGTCCTCATGCCTATCTCGAAATGCCGAAGTCAGGGTACATGAAAAGGAAAAGGCTATCAGCTCCTAGTGTGCAGGCTGAGATGCTGGCTCCTGCCATCGTCTCCCTGATCTCATTACACTGTAGCAAATGGAGTCATGGTTGGAGCACGTGTAAGAAGACGAAATCGCCTTCATCCAAGGGGAGGTGCTTAGTCTTACGGCAACTTGATAAGCCGCATTTAGCTGATATTTGTGGGAGGCCTGCCTTTTCTGAGTAGAAATGGAGGAGTGGATGGGGAGCAGGGGAGGTGGGGGAGGGGCTGGGAGGAGAAACTGTGGTCAGGATGTAAAATTAATTGATTAATTAATTAAAAAAGAAAAAATACAGACACAAGTTTTTTTTAAATATTTATTTATTTATTATGTATACAATATTCTGTCTGTGTATGTGCCTGAAGGCCAGAAGAGAGCGCCAGACCTCTTTACAGATGGTTGTGAGCCACCATGTGGTTGCTGGGAATTGAACTCAGGACCTTTGGAAGAGCAGGCAATGCCCTTAACCACTGAGCCATCTCTCCAGCCCCCAGACACAAATTTAAAAGAGAGAGAGAGAGATCACACCGTGAGACAGGAAGCCAGAGGATCAAGGCTTGATCTTTATAGCAGCTGGTTCACACAGGAACTAACTGCTGGTCTCCTAGGAACTGCTAATTTTCTTAAAGAACACCTGTAATGATTTAACCACCTTCCACTTAGCTCCATCGTGTTCAGGTTTCCGTGTGCGCACGTGCGTGTGCATGTGTGTATATGTGTGTGTGCTTCATGTGTACCTGGGAATGTCTGTGTGCACGCGTATAGAGGTCAGGGGTTGACACTGGGTGCCTTCCTCAGTCAGGATCCCTCACTAAACCTGGAGTTTGTACTAGGCAGCCTGTCCAGTGAATCCTGAGAATGTTTGTGTGTCATGGGCGGGGGGGGGGGGGCATCCTCCTGTCTCTACCTCTGTAGCATTCAGATGACAGACACATGCCACTGAGCCCAGGTTTTAAAAATATGAGCTCTGGGAATCTCAATTGAGGTCCTCATGCCTGCAAAGCAAGCATTTGGCAAACAAGATGTCTCCCTAGTCCTCGGTTCCTCCTCTTAAGGCCCCATCATCTCTCTCAGCATCTCACTGGGAAGTCCAGACCTGACGTGAACTCCTGGGGGCACACAAAGCAACAGGCACGGTGGCTATACAGGGCACTGCAGGCAGATGATTCTGCAAACATCATACTGCAGGAACAACAAAAAACCCACTCACTTTTTTCAAATAAAAAATAAAAAACACAAAAGCAAAAACAATTTAAGTTTTGTCTTTGTCGGCAAATGGAGAAAACCAAAAGTATCAGACATGAGAACAAATGAGAGAACCCAAGGATTGCAGCAGATTGAACCCCAGGGAGCTAGCCGGAGCTAGTGAAGATAATTACCGCTAGCAGAGCTAGATCAGAGAACAAAAAGAACTTTAAAAGGACACCTCCCTGCAAAATAAATAGAACAGAAAACTTAGAAGCACGAGGGAAAAAAAAAAACTATTTTGTAGGCAAAATGATGCCAGCAAGAGACTATAGAAGACACAGCCTTGGCACCCCTCTTGCTAAGTTCATATAGCAAGCTTGAGGCTAGGGTTAACAGTCTTAAGGGGAGGCTAGGGAGACGTCTCAGGGGATAAAGAACATACCGTGCAAATGTGAGGGCCCCCGTTCAAATCCTCAGAGCCATTTAGAACAGGGTGGGTATGGTGATCCCAGGGCTCTGAAAATGGAGACAGGCAAGTTCTGAGGCAGGCTGGCTAGCCAGACCGGGCCGAACTGATGAGCTCCGCAGTCAGCCAGAGATGGTGCCTCGAAAGATGACGTGGAGAGCAATCAAGGACCACACCCAGCTTCAATTGTTGGCCTCTACTGGCCATACGTGTGGACACGCCAACACACATGTACATGTGTAGGAAAGGGAGATCTAAAATGATCAAGGAGCCAGGCGGAGTGGTAAAATGTGCAGTCGAGGTTTACTGAGGCAGGAGAATTGAGAGTTGGAGGACAGCCTGGATGAGAGAGTAAGGCATTGTCTCAAAAACTTGGAAAGGAATGAGTTTGAAAGGAAATACGCAAGGAGGTGAAGGGGCCAGTCTAGCTGCTAACAGAGACTGCTGAGAATCGTGGCAAGTCCTGGCTAGGAACTGTGGGAGCAAGGCAAGGCTTTGCCGGGAGAGGAGGCGCGGGAGCACTGAGAATACTGTGTGGCTGGAGTCCTCCATGCACCCTCCTCCTCCTGACTTCCTCCGGAAGCTGTCACTTCTCCCTTGTCATCAGGACAGAGCAGATGCTAGCAGTCCTGCCGGGCCTTAGAAGGCCTTCAGGCCACCGGTGTGCCAGGAAACAGCCAGGGATTTGGTAGTCAAATCAGCTTGAGAAACGCCACGCACAAGTAACCCCTTTGAATTCACAGTATAGCAGTGTCTTAAAGGCTCTGAGAAACCAGGCAGTTAAAGAATCCAGTTCGCCGCTGTCTTCCCAGCAGCCGTGCAGAGAAGCCAGGACCCATAGACCGTGCTGTCAATACCTTCAGTTAGTGTGCTGGGCGGCGGCAGCAGTAAAACTGGCCACGGCACCCGGTCTGCCTGATGGATTGCTAGTGCCCAGTCTTCCTCCCTTCCCCTTGCTTCTGCCTGATCGTTAAATTGCAGAGAATGAGGGGGAGCGACTCCAAGTGGACGTTTCTCCTGACTAGACTCTGCCTATATCCACACAGAGAGCTGCAGTCTGCCTGTGAAAGCGATTCCACGTTGGAGAGCCCTTTGGCAGGAGTCCTGTTCGTTCCCCCAGCACCTCCCATCACAGGGGTGACGTGGGACACACCCAACTCACTGTATTCCGGAAATGCAGCGTGACAGGTTTGACAAGTGGAGACTTTATGATAGTGAGATCCAGTGCCCTGAAGGTTTGGGGTGAAGAGTCCCTCTTACCACAACCGCTTCTTTAGGTCAAGCGAATACTTGTTGCTTGTTTTGGGGGTGCATCCTTCACCTGTCCAAATTTAACCTGCAATCATTTGCAGACCCTTAGTTTGGTAACCGAACTTTTTTTTTTTATCAGAAGGCTTAAAGCTTACATGAATTTCTTCAGTTCTTTGCTTTAATTATCTGATGATATACCTTGCCAATAGGATAAAGTCCAAATTGCGTAGGACTTCCTCATGATAGTCCCTCCTACCACTGACCAGTCAGAGGTGCTTGGGCTATGAACGTTGAGCAAAGCATGCTACTTCTTCAATAGGCCGTGGGTGTCGTTTACCTTTCTATTACCACCACAGGTCTTGGTTTTAGCTTTAGCACGTGATCGGTTAGATCCATTGCTTATAGGCTTTTGGTGGGAGTGACATATACCAATGCCAAGGAGCACCGGAAAGAAAAAACGGCTTGTCAAATGGCCAGGTAGGAAAAAAATGCTTATCTAACGGCCAGGTAGGGAAGGAAATAAAAGTCAGCAAGGTTGGGATTCCAGCCTTCCTTTTAAGGATTTGCTACCAGTAGCTCTTCAGTGTCTACCACACCTCCAAGCACCGAGCTAGAAACCAAGTCTTGAAATGCATGGACCTTTGGAGAACATTCCAGATCCAATCGTCCCACGCTTTCTCCAGGTCTTGCTCTCAACACACTCTGTATATTCTGTTGCTGGCTGCCTCTCTTTCCATTTTCTACCTGCAAGGAGGGACAGCAAGGAACAGAATCCTAAGTCAGAGCTCACCCCTCCCCACAAGGCCTGGGGAACAGTGATGATGATCCAGTCACCGAGTGGACGATACTTTTACTACTGGGGTTTCTGGGTTCCGTGTTGAGACAGGAAGGCACACCCACAGCCAATACCATCTGTCAATCAAGAGCGGTGGGAGGCCAGAGACAGAGTTGGCACAGCCGCCTTCAGTGGTGCTAGACAGGTCTGGGCCCAGAGGATGCCTTGCACAATCTCTTAGGGAAATGAACAAATATAAATTAAAAAAAATGATGCTTTTGCAAACTAACACAGACTAAAAGATGAGGCACATTAGTCCAAAGAGATGGGTTCCAAATAAGCAATCCTGGATGCAAGAGGAATGAGTGGACTGGGGTGGGGGGTGCAGAACAACTAGATGCTCTGAAGCTCTCCTCGTCTCAGGGCAGCACCAGGAGCGGGCTGAAGCTGCCCCGTGCAGTCTCTCTGGAAAGGTAGAAGCTCACAGCCGCTTTCTATGAGCAGGAGCAACAATAGCAGGTGATTTGTGACTGATTGACTACATTCGTCATATCATTTTATTATTTAATGAGAGTCTCTATGGAGGTTTTATTTAGTTATTTATTTTAATTCAGAGCTCACTCCACCCTTGTTATCTCTCCTCAGAAATTCCTGAAGTCAAAGGAAGGAAAGCCCAGTTCCTCGGCCTTGCAATCAACCTCTAGGAATTCTGGGTAAGCAGTAAAGACCAGCATGCAGCAGGGCGTGCAGGAACTGTGGCATGGGTTTTCCTTCTCAGACTTTCCTCATCAGGGAATTAGGACAACAGTGACTTAACAGCAGGGTTTGGTCTCAATAAACCTATTAATGTCACCTGAAAATATGCTCAGCTGACAATCCCCTGCGTGCAGTTAACCTATAAGAGCAACCTCGCCTAGCAACCAACTCACTGTCGAGTCTCCTTTGCCCCCTTCGGGTTGACATGATTGACAGGAGCTCAGGCTTCCTGCCCCACCCAGCTCCTGGGAGAGCCATTCAAATTTAGAGGTATGATGTCTCCTAAACGCGCAATGCTTTTGTACTACCGCAAAAATAAAATACCCGTAAGTCAAATCAGTATGATTCAGAACCCTGCATAGTAATTAATTTACATTAGTAAAAGTTGAAAATTCAGCTCTATACAAAGATGATCATAGAGTTCATAACCAGAGGGGGGCCACAGAGTTTGTTGAGTTCCCCCATCCGCCTGCCCTTTTCACAAAGTGGAGATAGACAGGAAGGTACGCCAGGCTCAAACAACAAAAGACTTGGCGGAGTCCTGCAGCTTTTATCTCTAGTGGGGAGAGAGACAGTTTAAGGTCCTTTTAAACAGCCGCCATTTTCCAGTTTGGCTCCTCAGAAGCAGCACAGCACACCTAAATATGGGGACAGAAATAAGAAAAGCAGCTTAAAGCAATGGGCACAGAGGGAGAGGGGCGTGAGGAGGCCCCCTGAGCTTATTTAGATTAACTCCACACAAATCCTCACAGACAGGAAGCAGCATAAAATATTTACATTCAAATGGATATATTGAGTTGCCCGAGCCTTCTTAAAATGTCCTAATGTATACATGCAGTTACCTATCTTAATTGCTAATCCAATAAACATTATTAACATCTACTGGACTAAACCAATAGGGATTAGAGTAAAAGTGAGGATATAAATATTCAGAACGAGAAGAGCAAACATTCACTGAGGGGTATGCTTGATATGCTCGGCAGGTCTTAGCTTGTTCACCCAGAATGCTAAGTATAGTTCTTTTTCCACTTTCTAGGTGAGGAAACCGAGGTTTAGGGTAGTGAAGGAACTTGGCCATGGTGGCAGAGCTGGTAGGTGGCAGAGTTCAGAGTGACTCAGGTTAGTGGGGCCCCTAATTATTAGCTTCACGAGGTTTATGTGAGACCTCCACCCTTAGAACTTGGAATTGAATGGACGAAACTCTCCTGAACCAACGTCATTTACATGGGGTCAAGACTGTCAGTCAGAGAAGGAAAAATGAGATGGGGACTTCAAATGGAAGAAAGAAAAGGAAGAATTCCCAAGGAAGGAACTCACTGGCAGGTGTTTAAGAGCGAGGGAAGAGGCTGGCAGGTGAGAGAGGCGCAGGGAAGTGCGCCTTAGAGATGGGGCTGGACTTAGCAGACACGTCCAGAGGGTAGAGGCGTGTCTTCGGTCCAGGTTAAGAGAGACAGTTGTCTTGATACAATGAGGGTGGAACGAGATCTGAGGATTACAAGGGGCAGGTTGCTGGTGGCCATTTGAGCTCCTCTTCACAGGAATAGGGAGCCAGCTGGATGTGACTAGCCTTTGGGTAATGGTGACAGGGCTGTGAAGAGCCAAGGATGCTTCAGAAAACAGCGAGTACCAAGATATCTTCCTGTCCCATAACCAGGAGTTTTGGTTACTCTGCAATTTGGAGATCAGCGGTGGATCACAGCCAGGTCTTTAAGAAAGGCGGGGCATGGCTCCCAAAGGTGGCGACCCTCCAATACTCTGCCTAGTGAGTGTGCCTTTGGACAGCTGTGTGCTTGTTTAGGTAAGTCATAATCTTCATGCTAAGGACCAGGAACCAGGCTAAACCACAGCCACCAGCCAGCTGTGTGACTTCCGTGCCTCTGGTAATGGCTCCTCTCCTTTTCTTCTTTGCAGCCTGGGTTTTAGCTCTGGTCGCCAAATACTCTGTAACATCCTGCTTTTTGTCCTCTGCCCCTGGGGGGTTGTCCAGCTCCATGCCTCCTACTTTGGAAGAGCAGCGCCCCCTTGTGATCATGACCGCTCACCTTGGACTCTCTCAGAGAGCTGAACAAAGGGAAGAAGAGGAGCTCTAACCCCAAGATCTCGAGTCAGAAGCAACCTCAGAGCCTTTAGCTCTCCTGCGTCTCTTTTAGTTACTAAAGTTTAAGACCCACTGCCCTGAGAAGGAAGACCCTGGTGTTCTTTCAGACTTCCATCTTTTCGCCACCTCTATGAAACCTTTTCCTGAGGGAGCAAAGGGGCCCACCCAGAAGAAGGCCCAGTGACATCAGCGGACAGGACCCACTTTTTCTGTTCACATGTCTAATGTGTTTCCTTCAGCAAGGCTCAGTCTCTGAGGACAGAAATGTCCCTGTTCCCAGATCCCAGGGCCCCTTAAGAGAAGCTGTGAAGTAGATGAAGTGTTGTTAGGGGTTCCCCTTTCCTCCCTCTCTTTCCTTTCCTCCACCTTCCTCTACTGTCCCCCCCTTGACCTTGAACACAAAGGCAGGGTTTAAAAGGTGGTTAATGTTTAAAGGGAGAGTCAGGCTAGGCGGGTTGCTCAACTGACAAACAAATCCACCTGCTTTGTTGCTTCCTAAGCTAACAGGCAGCCGCCAGAAGATGGTCACTCACCCGGCAGTGGCTCACACCGGCTGGCAGGCCACCTACAGGGCAATTGCACAGTGTGCTGCAATAACAGGAGGCTATAAATAGACTTTTCCAAGAAGCTGCATGCTGGGGTTGGATGAGCCTGCTGGGGAGTCCTGATTTGTTGCCCTTCAAACAAGTAGGGAAACACTTCTAAATGGGCTCTGTAGAATGGAAGCCCAGGGTAAAGCCGTCTGCTTTTCCTTCGGAGTTCAGCTTCCTTCCCGGTTCATAATGACCTTTGAGGGTCTAGAGTAATAATAGAGACAATAACAGAAATTCCTCGGTAGGTTTCATTTCCCCTCATTCCTATTGCCCATATCAGCAGTTCTTCGTCCCTCATTCCTATTCTCCCATACTAACAATTCCTTAGTTCATCTTCATTTCCCCTTATTCCTAATGCCCATACTTGTCTAGTCTCTTTATGCCTTCACCATGACCTTCATTGGTGCTCCAGTCAGGATTAATATCATTATCTCCTTGTCTATAAGACTGATTCTCTTACCCCATTGTTCGTCCATGTTTGTCCTGTGTGAACTCTTTGAATGCATCTCCTTTCATTATTATTATTATTATGGTCTACCATTTTTAACACACACCCATTGTTTGTTGATTAAATATACATGCCTCTATGAGTTTGTGCAAAACACAAGGAAAGCTTACTTTCATGGAGAATTTGACAACGAAGTGTGAAGGGGAGTTATGTTTTCTGCCTGTCCCCCACTAGATCATTTTAAAGGCCCTGGAGTGGCTATCACTGAGCATAGCCCCCAGTCATTCTGCTGGGCTCTTACACCCTCCTGAGATCTGGTTCCAAGTTACTCATGGTCCTAGTTAAGGCTGTTATTGCTGTGAAGAGACACCATAACCATGACAACTTTGATGTTTTATATTGGGGTGGCTCGCTCACAGTTTCAGAGGTTCAGTCTCTTATCATTGTAGATGGAGCACGGTGCTGTGCAGGCAGACAGTAGCTGAGAGTCCTACATCTTGCAGCAAACAGGAAGTTGACTGAGACACTGGGTGGTATCCTGAGCATAGGAAACCTCAAAGCCCACCCCCACAGTGACACACTTCCTCCAACAAGGCCATACCCACTCCAACAAAGCCACACCTCCTAAGAGTGCTGCTCCCTGTGAGGTTGTGGGGGCCAATTACATTCAAACCATTACAGTCATTCACCCATCTATTAATTCAACATTTCCAAGAGGCTCCTGTGTTCAGGCCCTAGGCTAGGCTTGGGGGCAAACAACAAGGAGGCCCAGCCTCTATTGATTGGGAGTTCAGTCTAGAGAAACACATAAAATAACTCCTGCTGAGTTTATATGTTTCATTACAGAAGCTTGTGCACATAGAAGAGAGAACTAACTGCTTGTGAGAGCCAGGAGAGGCCTCACTGGAGACTGTTTGTACTGCACGTTGAAAGAAGAGTAGGAATTTATGATGTCAGGAAGCGGAGAAAGGGCCTTCTAGCACAGGAAGTGCAAATGCACAAAGGTGAGGAGGAGAAAGAGAAAGGAAGAGGGGACCACATATTGGGAAGGTACCAGCAGGCTACTAGGGCAGGCGGGACATGTAATATGGTGACCCAGACTCAGACTGGAAAGAAAAGCTGAGACCGGACCCCAGAGGACCTCATCTACGGTGTCTCTTAATTCAGCTTTCATCCCGAAGTTAGTGTGCACCATGGATTTTTAGGACTCTGCTCTTTCCTAAGGGGCTGTTAACCTGTGTCTCCATAGTTCCAGGGAAGGAGCCGCTGCCATTGATTTTCTCTCCTTGTGCTTTTATTAGGAAATTGATGTCTGTGCAGTATTCCCAAAGAACACACTTATCTTGGAGACTCATTAACCCATCTTGTGCGCATTGGTTGCCAGGCACTGCAGTGGCTGGGTATTCATGGCTGCGGGAGTCCTTCTCCTGAGGTGCAGGTGAGTCTGCCTCTTTGGGCTGGGGGACTTCTGGTTGTTTTGCCTTGGAGAGGCACTGGATACCTTAAGCCATCTAGATGTCCCCCTTGTGAGCAGGGTCAGGCATTGACAACATCCTTCCTCGCGCTGGAGGTGCGGCCTGTGCTGGAACCCCAGGGCTTTCCTCTGCTGTGCTCAGCACGATGCTGAAACAGCGACCCTCAACTCTAGGTCTTATCCTTGAATGCTAAGATGAAATAAAGCAAATGACACCACGATCCAGAGGGACCATGCATGGAAAGAGAAATGGCAGCCCTTGTCATCGGGGCTGGGAATGATTGTCGTAGAGGATGAAATGAGGAGACAAATGAGGCTCTAGAAGCTTGACACTCTGGGCATGAGGAGGCTGTAATAGAAAATGAACAGGACTCAATGTCCTAGGCTCAGCCCTCTTCCTGGCTCCCATAATCCTCTCTGTCAAAAGAAGACAGGAGCTCATTTGCTGCTTTAGAACCTTGATCCACCTAGATGCATTGCTGCGTTGCATTTCAGTGCTTCTCAACCAAGGCGTGAGTTATCCAGTTGCCACTGTCTCGTGTGTGTTTGTGTGTGTGTGTGTGTGTGTGTGTGTGTGTGTGTGTAACATGGGGCTGCTTTCATCTAGTCCAGACGAGAGTTACTGATCTACCCGTTCTCTTTGGAAATACTCTGGAAGAGAATGAAATAAGCACGCCTTGTTATTTTCCATACTCCTCTAGAGATTTATTCTGTGGCTTTTTTGATATCTCAAAACAAGGAATGAGGTGAGGAAGAGAAAGAGGCATACACAGCGAAGCAGGGACCTGATTAGTCACAGGAGACAGAGGGAACCATTTCCTACTGGCCTTGATGTATGTTAGAGTTCTATGGTGGCACAGAACTTATGGAATTTATTTATATTACAAACGGTTGCTATTGGGTTGCCTTAGAGACCGTGGGCTTAGTTGTCCAACTACGGCTGTCTGCAAACGAGAAAGGCTGAAAACCTCCACTCAGTCCATGAAGATGGGTGCCTCGCCAAGTTCTCCTGGGGACATGTCTGTGGGTACATTTGGATTGCTGATTGATGTACAAAATGTACAAAGGTCCCACCACACACAGGTAGGTAAACCTGCCTATTTAAGAAAGGTAGCCAGATGTGAGTCAAGGAACAAGTTAGCAGGCAGTATTCTTCCACAAGTTTTGATTCAGCTCTTGCTTCAGCACCTACCTTGACTTCCCTCAGGGATGGAGCGTGATCTGGAGTATAAGCTGAAATCAACCCTTTCCTCCCTGTGTCGATTTGGTGGTGGTATTTACCAAGCAACAGAAAGCAGACTAGAAGAGCCCATTGAGAGTGTCATCTGTATGAGGACTCAGTGAGCCTCTTAGGAATGAAGACTTCCAGGTTTGGTTAGAGATGCTCTGGTCTATGTGGTGGGGTACTTAGAAACCAACAACCGAGTCTTGTTTCCTGGGACAAAATGGCTGTCATAGTTTGGGCATGAAGTGCGTCCCCTATGGCTCAGGAGTCGAAGGCTTGGCTGCCAGTTGGAAGACCCAGTCACTGGGATTGTGAGGTCTCTGACCTCTTCAGAGGACTAATCCATTGATGGATTTGTAATTTGATGATGTGTGACGGGAGGTAGGATCTACTTGGAGTGAGTGCCTCACTGAGAGAAGTCGCCCTAAGAAGGTACGCCTCCTTCCTGTTGCTTTCCTGGTGTTCCCTGCTTCCTGGCTGCCAGCAGGCCAGTGGCTCTACTCTGTCCTCTCTGCAGGATACTGGGCTTCACCACATGCCCCAATAACCATGGACTGCAACCTCTGAAGATGTAAATCCAAACCAAGTTCTTTCTCCTTTTCAGTTGTTTCTGTCTGGTATTTGACACAGAGAGGAAAACCTCCTACAAAAGCACATGAGCTAGGATTCAAATAATTTCACTTGTATTGGCCAAAAATCAGAAACTCTCCAGAATGCATACATTATGGCTCTATATACTTCATATATTATTTATTTAGATTCAGTATGTTTGTTTATTAGTTCCTTCACCCTAACTTTGACTCCCACCTGTTGCTTATATTTAGCCAGACCTGGGAGACTACGGCCTACGTGTTAAGTCCAGCCTATGGGCTTGTGAGCCATGACCGTGGCAATGATGGTCAATGTTTTCAAGGCGCATACAGCAACATCATCAACAACAACAACAACATCAACAACAACATCATCAACATCAACAACAACATCATCAACAACAAAACATAAAGAAGAACATTTAGCAGAGTCCTGATATGGCTCCCAAAGTCTACAGCGTTCACTCTTTGGCCCTTGGGATAAACGTTTGCCAACTGCTGCCCTGGAGATGTCCTGACTGCCCTGTGAAAAGATTGGCGGCTGTTGCTCACTTCCCTCTTACAGCCGTCTTGGGAGGCGGGGCAGCGCCTATCATGCCCATATCCAGTGAGGCAACAGAAGATCAGAACAGTTACCTAACTGCTCCGAGGTCACGTTCACGCCGGTGAAGGTAGAAAGGGGTCAGGGGCTCCTAGTTGGACCTCTTATCGCTAGATGGCAGAGGGAGTGACTGGCCAAAGTGACTGAGCCAGCTCTCCCGTAGGAGGCAGCAGTGGCTGAACCACATCCAAACCGATTGGAGGGCATTGGGTCTCTCCACCCTTCCTTAGCAAGCAGCTCATTGGGAAACGGAGAGCATGAAGAATATTTGGAAATGCTAAAAATGTTTAACTAGCCTTATTATAGACTTGGGCAAGCTGGGCAACAGAAGTTCACATTGCCCAGCAGACACGGTGTCTCAACTCCCCAGCGTGACCTTACCTCCAGGGTGGCCCCGAAAGCCGTGAAGCGGACTTCAAACAAATGGCCTTCATGGCGCCCCCATTCCTCTGTGCTCTCATCCTGTTCCCTCTCCTCCACGCAGAAGTTGGATGCAGACGGCAGCTTGAGGGAATGAATGCTCTCATTGTTCACCAGTGAGCCTGTCAGTCGCTTCCCCACGGCAGCCCCTGAGCAGCCGGTGTGGGGCACTCTGTCCTCAACATAAACAGCCAGCCAGGCTGAGTAGCGGCTTGTTTTCCTCACCAAGCAGGCAAGGTCTGACAGATGCTGGGGCCGGCCCCCACCGCTGCCCCATGGCTGAACAGGGGTTTTGTATCAGTTAATGTGACCCAGCTCCTGCCTAATGTCCTTGAATGCTACTGAGGAGAGTCCTAAAATCAAGATGTGTTCAGGATGGGTTCTGGGTCACCTTTAAGAAGGAGGGATGGGAGATGCAAAGACTAGGCTGCTTGTCTGTCTGTCGCAGACAGTTTAAGAAGCTCTAATACAAAATCAGGACTCTGAACAAGGTGACTATAGACTCTTCAAGGAAGCTAAAATTCTAAGTTCTCTAATCTCTTCCTTGACGGTCTGCTGAAACAGAATGGACTTCTATCCAGATAGGCTTATTCAGCAGATTGTCAACTGAGTCCTTCTCATGTACAAACAAGAGCCTTTCTAGGGAGGGACAAAGGAGGAAGCCAGGTGAGAGGCAGTCTCCAGGTTGAGGGGTGTCTGCTGAGTCAAGGAAATCCCAGAGTTCTGGGGCGAGCATCTGTTAGCAATGCACAGAGAGTCTAGCAATGCAGACAGAGGACACAGCCCAGGATGGCCTGGCTCCTGCTGGAAGCTTCTGCTCTCGCTCTAGGACTTCCTCAGCCTTGCTCTTTCTACAGTCACTCAGTCACTTAAAGGCATGTGTTTCCTTCCTTTCTCCCTCCTTCCCTTCTTTCTTTCTTCCTACCTTATGGCCCCTTCCTTTATTTTTTTTTTTTTTCCTTCAGAGACGCTCTCTTGCATCCCAAGCTGACCTCAAGCTCAATACACAGCCAAGGATAGCTGTGAACTTCTGGTGCTTGTGACTCCAGCCACCCCCCTACACCCTACCCCTGTCGAGCACTGGGGTTACAGGTATGTGCCGCCATCCCCAGTTTATGTGATTGGGAGATGAAACCCACATACCCAGCCTGTCCTCTGTGCCATCCGTCTCCATACTGTGTGTGGCCTTCCCTCTTTTTCCCGGCCCAAGAGTACCTTTGCACACTCCTGTTCACAACCTACAGGTCCTACCCGAAGAGCTTCAGCTCCCTTTGTAGGACGTGTCCCTGCCTTGTGCTTTTTGCTGTCCCCTTTCTTCTCTTTGAATCTAATTTCTTGGAGACTTGTCTTCTTTCTGTGAGAGCTCTGGGACCCTGAGCCACTGTCTGATTCATTGGCAGCACCAGCGGTACCCTAGCCGGCTGGCTAGCATGACATAGTAGGGGCCACTTTATGCCCCCCCCCTCCTATGATGCTTCTAGGCAGGTGGTAAGAAAACCATGAAAATGCTAGGCAAGCTGACAGCTAGGGATAGAGCCACTCTGAGTTGAAGAGATCTTTTTCAGGTCATTTTTTTTTTTAAGCAATTCAGGACACCAGGTTGCATCAGACACCGAAATTTCCTAACTCCTTAGCAATCTGCCCATCCAAGGTTTTTGCCAATGCAAACACTCCCATTGATGAGAGAGAGAGGAAGGCGTCTCTTGCCTTCAGAGTTACCTACCTATAAAGATCAGTGAGGCCCGATACAGACAATTCTCACGGAGCAGCTCACCACTTTCGCCCTGAAATCACATTTTCCCATCTTGATCATGTTCTTTGTAGGTGTTTATTTTTCTTGCCAGGAGAGACAGCCCGCTGTGCCTGCTCATTCGGCAAGTCGCTGCCAACTTAAACCCAGCAAATAGCAACAAAAAGCGGCTTTAATGAGATTCTAAAGTTCAGCTGTGAAAATTGAAAGTTGCCCAATATCAAACCACCCAACCACCTGAGAGTATTACTCCGAAATGTCCTTGTCACTCACAGCGATGCTATTTGGGACCAGGCAGTTTACAGTAATGGGTGTAAGAGGCAGGGGTGTGAGATACAAGCTGGTTACCCTGGGACAGCTTTGGAAGAGATGAACACAGGATGTCTGCGAACAATGCGGTATAGCACCTGGGAAGAAGCAGATATTAGCGTCCCCTGTCGCATCTCCCCTTCTCGCAGACCTCAGCATTCCTCAGTGTGTACTTGGATTCTGGCTGACTCACGTCTCCAAACAATTGGACACACCCTTCTCACACTGAAAGAAAGCCATGATAACAGTATAGTCAAGAATTGTGGTGAGGCCAATTCTATAGACCTGGGGTCTGTTGTGTATATTAGCATATAACAAAGTATATATTAATTTCTTATTGTTTCACTCAGTGACTTTAGTTTCTGCCTGTCCTGTAAGTAGGAAAGTGAGTATCTCCTTCTTGATGGCTGCCATTTCTTGTTCAAATAATATTCCTGTATCTCAGGAGTGGCCAGTCCAAAGACGTCAAAGAGAAAGTATAGGAGTAATTGAAATTTCCCATAGTCATCCAAGGTCACTGTATGTCAGGGTCACAGGGCACTGTAGTCAAAATTTTGTATGATACAGTACCAGAATACCCGTTCCCTCGGTGGCAATGCCCCGGTCAAGCAGATTGCTTTCCTAAAGTAGTCATGCAGCCTCTGCTATTAGTCCTACGACATCCAGAAGAAAGTCTTCAGCCCAGTTCAGAGACTCTCATGTCAAGGGTTAAAAGTCACCACCCCACCTAGCACAAGGGCAACAGAAATGAGTGAAATGGAATAGAGCTAAGAAATATGACAAGACTGGGTCATGGTGGTTCATGACCTTAATCCCAGCACTTAGGAGGCAGAGGCAGGTGGATCTCTGTGAGTTCAAGGCCAGAGCTAGTTCTAGGACAGCCAAGGCTACACAAAGAAATCCGGTCTCAAAAAAAAAAAAAAAAAAAACAAGAAAAAAAGAGAAAACTTGACATGTAGGCTTTGCTTTTTATTGACTGCCCATGCAGGAAAGTTAGAGGCATATACATGCATTATTGATTATCTTTGACACAAGGAATACAGAATGAACAAAAGGTTTTATAATTCAGTTCTTTTCTAATAGGAGCCTGGAAAGCTAAGGCCCTTCCCTCTGTGTTGGATGTCAGTGTCTCCTCTTCGGGTGACAGATCGCTTCACCTTGAGACCTCCATTGCTTCAACATTGTCGCGGTCCAGTTTCCATATTATTTTGCCTATCTTCAATAATGTCAATTGATATTTCTCCCTCTGTCCCATCAGGATTGAGTGATAAAGGTGAATTCATAAGCTCTATCCCCTCCTCATTGTGTTTGAAATGTGCTTGTTGCTGTGCACTTCTCAAATGGACAATTTTAAGAATGTCATTCAAGCTATTACTTTTTCATCTCCGAGAGCTCATTCCAGCATAGTGAGGTGACCCCGACTGCTCCCTACAAAATGAGTTTCTTAGAGGTAATTTCTTTAGAAGGAGTAATTGAATCCTACATGTCTTATCAGTATCCTCCAAAAATAGATATATTCCAAAGTTTATTGTAGATGGTCTAGTTTTGGAAGAATAGATATGAAGATTTTTGTGTTAGAGCATCTGAGCAAGTCAATCTCAATGATTCAAAGCACCCTCTCCAGCTCTAAACCTTCAACAGATATACCCCAAAGACCATAAAACACAGTAGAAGAGGGCTGTGTGCTTCCGTGGGCTATGCCAACCACAGAACCATCGGCAGTGCATGCAGAACAGCTCATCCAGGGCTCTGTGTGAGCTCCTATACCCTTGGCATTTTCTAGCCCTAACCTTTTAGCACTAAGCCATTCCGAGTGAATAATAGAATGATGTAGTGGGCTTACGGCTTATGTTCTTATAAATATTTCCTTATTAAGTTTCTTAACAAGTCTGACATCAGTGCTGGGTAGGTCATAGGTCATCACGGTCTCTAACTGTGCTAAGGTTGACCCATCTGTGACCAAGTTAGCAAGACCCTTTTGGTACCATAAGGGTCCAATACTGTGTTTACCTTAATGGTCTTTTAACCTGAATCCCAATCAATTCCATGGATAAATAAGTACTTAGCTCTTCAGCTGGGGCCCGGGGCACTGGAGATTACTTACACTTTGTCCACAGCTTGTGTTGTAGATGTTTAGTGATGCAGTCAGCACACCGAGTGACAAGGTTTCTGATTCTTTCCACTTGGGATGGTGAGCTTCAAGTAAAACCAAGTCTCCATGAAGGATGGCAGTTAGAATTCAGAATAGATCCCCAGAATCATTTGCTGATTGTGGGGTCACTCAGGTGGACTGGATTCCTGGAAGAACCACAGAACGACTTCACAATCTGTCCTGGGCACATTCCTGTTTCCATGCCAAGATAAACAGTCACTAGAGGAGACTATAGTTGTATGTAAATCTCAACCAATCAGAATAAACATGATTACACTGCTTATTTACACAAAACTTACTTGATTGTCTTATGCTTACCCTGGACATATAGTGCCCACAGAAGCCAGAAGAAGACATTGGGGGTTCCTAGAACTGGACTTGCGGGTGATGTTAACTGCTGGACGTGGGTATTGGGAATGGAACCCAGGTCCTCTAAGAGCTGCAAGAGCTCTTACATGCTGAGCCATCTCTCCAGCCCCATATTTTTTGCCTTATATTGTTTCCTGAGCAAATTTTTTATGAGCGGATATAGTATCTTCTCATCTTTGCCTCTGAGCCCCCTTTCCTTTTGAGACACACTCTCCACCTATAGCCCAGGTTGGCCTCAAACTTGCCATTCTCTAGCTTCTATCCATGTAGGATTGTCCCTATGCCATGCCATCCTGACCTCAATGGATCCTTTTCTATAATTTCATCATCTCTTAGTGGTCTTGATGCCTGAGAATCCCCCTCCCCTTTGAGTGTAGCGGCACTGAACTACAGTGTTACTGTGTTTACATTCTAAAATAAAAAGCCTTTAAGAACACCTGCCTTCTTTTCATTTGGTATTTTTCATTGTGTATATTTTCCAAGCTGGTTTTACTGTATAACATATTCTCTGGACTCCAAATCTGAGCCTTCTTGGAATCGTTTTCTATTCAGAAGAATGATGCATAGGAATGCAGTAGCTAGTATGTAACAGTAACTAAACAGCTTAACTGTTTTCTATCTTAAGCTCTGGGTTTCTCGGCAAATTACGGCTAAGCACTAGCTAATATCTAAGGCTCTACCAATCAATCCTTTTATTTCAAAATGTTAATAGCTTAAGTCCTAAGGTACCCTTACATCCAGGTCCCTCAACAATCCTAGAGGCCAGCTGCCTGGAAGAGGTGCTTTCTGGAAAGATGGGCAGCCTAACAAAGCAGCAGAGTTGTCAATGTGATTGCACTGGTTAGTTCTGCCACCATAGCATACATTAGTCACCTAGGCAAGAGGGAACCTCGACGGGGGTGTGCCTCCATCAGACTGGCTATGGGCACATCTGAGGGTCACTTTCTTGATTAATGTGGGAGGGGCCATCTCATTTGTGGGCAGTGCTACCTCTGGGCCTGTGGCTTGGGTTGTGTAGGAAAGCTAAGGAGAACAAAGAAGTAGGCGGTCTTCCTCCATGGCTCTTCCCTCTGCTCCTGCTTGAGTTTCTGCTCTAAGTTCTTTCAGTGATGAGCTGTGATCAGGATATGTAAGCCAAGTAAACCCATCCCTCCCCAAGTTGGTTTTTGGTTGTGGTATTTATCACAGCACAGAAAGCAAATTAGGACAGTGATACTCTACCAAGCCCATCACTCCTTCTGTCATTACAGAGATGTTGTAAAGGGCAGAGGAAAACCAGGAAAAAGGGGGGGAAGAGAGCTAACCAGTTCACTTCTAGCAAGCCAAGAGTGTGCTGGCCTTTATGGGCACAGTCTCATTTCATCCTTTCTGAGAGAGGTAATATAATTCTCACTCTCTACACATAAGATGAAAGAGTCAGAGGTGTGAAATAATCTGACCAAAGAGTTGCAGAGAGTATTTGGGATGCGAGAAGATTAGTTTGGCACAAAGTCCACATTGTTCTCACTCTCGGCTGCCTGATTCTTGGTTCCAGTATAGAAGCTTCCAGACAGAGAGCTGTCTTGGAAGTGTTATCTCCCGGTTTTTCTGTGTTGACTGAGCATGCCTAGTCCCTCAATGCTCTTAAGGCCTGGAGGCATCAATCAAGCTCCAGGAAAGAACTTGTTCTGGTGTTCTGGAATATGACTGGTATGACTAGAGTTTACAATTAGCTATTGCATATTCTATGAACAACCAGAGGAGAGCCTAAAGCTATAAGCCTGAAGAAATGGTAAGAAGCATTGTGGAGATGATCAATGCTTGACGTACTTGCCATGGGAGCAGAAGGAGCCGAGCTTGGAACCCCAACACTCATGCAAAAGCTGGACATAGCAGCATGTGTTCGTGACTCCAGCACTGTGACATGAGGAGTCAGAGACAAGGGCACCTCTGGATTTCACTGGCCAGTCCATCTAGATAAAGCCGATGGGCCCAGGTTCAGGAAGACACTTACATAGATGCACATGTGTTACCCCACACATATCACAGAGAGAGAGAGAGAGAGAGAGAGAGGGAGAGGGAGAGGGAGAGGGAGAGGGAGAGGGAAAGAGATGATGATGATGATGATGGTGATGATGATGGTGGTGATGATGATGAAGGTGATGGTGATAAGAAATGATGATTGCCCTGATTCAGTCAGTGCACAATGTGTTCATTAATACTGGGTTATCACTACTGGGTTGTATTGATCAATACTGATCAATATGACTCCGAAGCATACAGATATGCACAAAATTCGGTGTTAAATGAGGGAAGTATAAGTCTACCTTAATTCCTTCCATAAACACCGAGGTAATATTCAGTGGGTGTCACAAGTGTGGGCTTCTCCGTCCCATTCTTTTAGTCTTCAGATACCACGCAACCTACTTGGTTGGGCGTGTTGAGTTAAGAGGCCTATTTTGGTGAAAGAAATGAGGGGAAGCTGTCCAGGAAGCTCTCAAATATTTACAGGGATCTAGACATTTGAATAAAGCAATTTTAAAAATAAATTAACTTATTAAAAAAAAACATGGATTTTTTTTTTCCTAGGAGTTGATAGCAAGGGCCCCAAACTCAGGGAGGAAAAGGGAAAATGTAGGGCCCATCCACTGGTCGTTCCTTCCTCAGGCAACGGGACTTTCCCCCCTGCAACCTGCCCCTGCGTCCCCACCTCTGACCCTGGACTGTGCTGGCATAATTTGCTAACCCAGAAGCTCATTTCCGCTCAGTTACCCTCTTCCACAGACACTGGGGCTGCTCTTCTACAGTCTCCTCTGGCTACTTGGCTAGGCGTTAAATCCACGTTTGTATTTTACTGAGGTCTCTAGAGTGAGAGAGGCAAACCACAGTCATGGGTATTATATTTCTCTCCCAATTATTGAATAGTTTAGGTTTATTATCAAATAATCAAGAGAAAATATCCAAAGGAAAGAAAAACTCCATGGAATGTTTTCGCTCAGAGGGAATCGCGGCTAAGATGCTGACGAAAACCCCTCCTGGATCTACCATCTCCCCCTGCAGGGTGCAGCTCCCAGGGGCCTCACACTTTGCTTTTGTGTCCTTGGCCATTGGGCAGAGGTAGGATGATGGGACGAATGTCACTCAGCCCTACTGCGGCCTCAGCAGGGTTACTGGGAAGAAGGCATTCAAGGTGACCATTGGGCAGCCCTGGCCCCACCAGCTCTCCCTGCCCTGTTTCTAACTTTCAGGGTAACCTGCTGCAGAATGGCACCCAACAGGGCAGCGCCCTCTGGAGCAACTTCTCGGGATCAGACGATGGTCATATGGGAAATTGGATTTATTGGGTTGTGAAATTTGCTTTCCATATTCCAAATTTCCAGCCTCCTGACAATTCCTGTGATTTGAAAACATTACTTTTTTAGCCTGTTTCCTGTGAACAGACCCTCTGGCTGAGACTGCCCTAGGGTAAAGAGTAAAGAGCAATGGTCAGAGCTCATCAAGATAAACAAAACTGGGGAAAGGGGCTCCCTGGAACAGCTTTCCTCCAATCCCTCTTACCTTGAGAGTGCATGCTTTCTTTTTCCTGTTTGGCTGAGGTTTCATGTTTTGCCATGAATAATTAGAAAAGAAACAAGGCTGGCTTTTTCCTGACTGATTGCTGAACCAGTTAGGGTGACCAGAGACTTGCTTTCTGTGCGTGGGGTCACGTAGAGTCAGAGACTGAGAATCCTCCAGGGGCTTGTAGCTGACAGACCCAGTTTCTCTGTCCATGTGAGTGGCCTGTGGACAGAGTCAAATGACTCCATGCTTCTCTAGGCCATCAGTCACCTCTTCAACTCTGGGTCTTGATTGTTGTTTGCACCAAACTCTTGGCAGAAGAAAGGCTGAGGGTGGAGGTGGGGGACTGGGAAGACCATGGGCTGTCAGTCACAAACAGATTTAAGGGAAGAAATGCCATCATGTTGCCTTATTGGGGAAGACATTGAGTGTAAGATGTCTGTATAAACCCTGCTGCTAAAATACTGTTCTTTGGGCTGGGATTAAGAAGACAGAATGGTTCTGACTGAGGAAGACAGTGGGGGAAGAGGAGCTCAGAAGCCAGGCTTCGAGTTCTTACAAGACTGCTGGCTGGTACAAGAGTGTAGACAAAATGTGTTCACTTTTCTTGGATATATGGATAATTGATAAATTCTTAGGCACTTTGATGAAACCCACTTTTTTGCTATCTGAGTTATGGAACTCATAGATTTGTGCTGTTTTATGTTTGTTTGGGACTCAAATGTCTAAATAAGAAATGGAGCTTCCATGAGTTTGTTCTCCTGGCCAAGAGTCTGCAGCTGTAGTTTTCCTGCGCTGTTTTTCAATACATCAGATGATGGAACAGAGAAATAAAAAATGGAGATGGAAACTCCCAAAGCAAAAATTGTTCTGCCAGCTTCCCATACCCGGGGAACGAATGAATATAAAACAAGGCTGCTTGTGCAGACAGCCACCCTTCTAGACCGAGCACCATTCTTCATTCTGTGAAAACATCTTAGGACCTGTCTTAGCCGCCTACTGCTGAGACAAAACACCTGAGGAAGTCAGTGTAGAAAGAAGAAAGGGTTACTTTATTCAAAGTTTTAGAGGTTTCAGTTCATGATTTCTTGGTCTTGCCGCTTTGGACCAGGATGGTCATCATGGCAGAAGAAGCCCCATCACCTCATGTCAGACAGAAAGCCCAAGATGGGAAGCAGCTTGGATCTCAGCATTCCCTTCAAGGGCACACCCCCAAGGATGTAACCTCCATCCACTAGCCCTGCTTCATCAAGAGTGTAGTGGGCCGGGTACCAAGACATTAGCATGTAGGCTTTCATGGGATAGTTCACACCCAAATGGCAGAGGACACTGCAAGACAGCTATTGCCTTACATAACTTCCTTCTTCCCTTTCTCCCTTTTCTGTGGTGTTGAATATTAAGCTCAGGGCCTCAAGTGCATTATGCAAGCACTTAACCGCAAATTATTCCAACCCTCATTTTAAAATTTTTATTTCATGTGTGTGGGTGTTTTGCCTGCATGTATGCCTGCACACCACTTGCGTGCCTGCCTGGTGCCCATGAAGGGTAACAAAAGGCATTGGATCTCCTGGAACTGGAGTTACAGATGCCTTGAGCCACCATGTGAATGCTGGAAACCAAACCAGGTTTTCTGGAAGAACAGCAAACTCTCTTAACCACTGAACCCTCTCTCCAGCCCCAATCCTGGCCAACCCCTATTTTTGTTGTTACTGTTTTTCGAGACAGGGTTTCTCTGTGTAACAACCCTAGCTCTACTGGAATTTGCTCTGCAGACCAGGCTGGCCTCCAACTCACAGAGGTCCGCCTGCCTCTCCTTCCCAAGTGCTGTGATCAAAGGTGTGTGTCACCAGGCCTGACTCTGCCCTTACATTTTACGACAGGGTTCCATTGTTAGGATGACTTCAGACTCATAGTCCGTCTATGTCTCCCAGATTATACATATATATATTATAGGCATGTGCCACAATTGCTAGCATGCGTAATATATTTCTTATCACATCATCTTGCAATTACTTGTTGGTAACTTTCTTCCCTGTGAGAACTTGAACTGCTTGAGGGAAAAGGTCTTTGCACATTTTTGTGTTCCTTAACTGTATAGCACCTGTCTTAGTTTGCTTCCTATTGCTGTGATAAAACATGACTAAACACAGCTAGAGGAGGAGAGGGTTTATTTCATCTCACAGTTAGTTATACTCCACCATGAAGGAAGTCAGGGCAGGAATTCAAATCAGGAACCTGAAGGGGGGAACTGAAGCAGATACCAGGGAAGACATGCTGCTCGCTGACTTACTCTGCTTGCTTCAATATACACCCCAGGACCCAACACAATTCCAGAGATGACCCCTGTGGCCTGGACCCACCCACTTCAATTGTTAGTTAAGAAAATGTTCTAGAGATTTGCCTACAGGCAAAATCTGATGGCAGTTCCTCTCCCAGATAACTCTAGCTCGTATCAAGTTGACAAAAATCAAAACAAAAAAACCCAAATAAACAAAAATCAGAGCAAAAGCAAGCAAGCAAAGAAACAAAAAAACCCAACCAGGACTGTACCTTCTTCCTTTCATTATTAGCTTACTTCTTTCCTCCAGATTTAACGTTTTCAGTTTTTAGTAGTAGACTGACTTCCAAAGAACTCTGTTTTCTTCTTTCTTCAACATTTGTTCTCACTGTGTAGCCCAGGCTGGCCTCAAACTTTCCATTTTCTTGCTTCAGCCCCTTTAGTGACAGGCATGCATTCCTTCTACTCTGTAGGTTTGGCAACCTACGACAACTTAGAGAAAGGGGTTAAGGTTATTATTCTAAATCTCACAATTCTACTCTTCTTACAGAAAAATACTGTCAGTATTTTGGTCTATTTCCCCACCTCCTTTGCAGTTTTTACAGTGTTGAGATCGCACTGTTTAAATTATTTCAAACTTTGTCCCCTTTCAAAGTTATATGAACAATTTCTCATCCCACTGAAGTCATTTATAAACAGTTAATTGCTCTACCACATTTTATTCTGTGAACACTCCCCTAAGGCTTGAACAAATTATTTCTAATTTTTTTTAAAAAAAAATAATTACAAGGAATGCTGATGTGAGATTCACATGCCTCTGTTTCTATATTTAAGGTTATATCCCTGGGGGTGCTGGAGAGATGGCTCAGTGCTTAAGAGAACTGACTGCTCTTCCAGAAGATGTGGGTTCAATTCTCACCACCCACATGTCAGCTCACAACTGTCTGTAACTCCAGTTCCAGGGGATCCGACTCCCTCATACAGACATGAATGCAGGCCAAACACCAGTGCATAGAACATAAAATTAGATAAATTATGTAAAATTTATATCCCTGAAGTGCCTTCCTGGAAGTAAGTTATTACATTAAAGAGTATAAATGATTTTAAGACTCGATACCACATTTTACTAGCCTATTTGGGGTCTTAAGGTCACCAGGCTTTCTCTTAAAGAATATCATACATAACTTAATCTTGGGAGACCCCAAAGTTCTCTAACACTTTTTTGAAAGCAAACACACGTCAAAACCTCTCTGGTGGTTTGAAAGAAAATGCCCCCCCCCCCCGAAAGGAGTGGCATTATTAGGAGGTGTGGCTTACTTGGAATAGATAGGTCCTTGTTGGAGGAAGTACGTCACTGTGGGGGCGGGCTTTGAGGCTCCCTATGTTCATTGTACCACCCAATGGGTCAGTTGATTTCCTGTTGCCTGCAAGATGTAGCACTGTAAGTTCCAACACCACATCTGCCTGCACGCTGCCATGCTCCGCCACCCAGTGATGATGATGGACTGAACCTGTGAAACTGTAAGTGAGCCCCTCAAAGGTTTACCTTAGAGTTGCCATGGTCATGGTGTCTCTTCATAGCAATAAAACCCTAACAAAGACAACTTCTTCCCACAAACCCACAGAACCTGTCTATCCACCGCCTCAATGTCCGCCTGTGTCCGTGCTTCTGAGAAGTACCCGCGATGCTTACTTCAACATCCCAGTGAAACATGGATACTGAGATTGCAGCTGCAGCAGAGGAAACGATCTTCATCAGAAGAAAGGGGAAAGAAACGGATGTGAAAAATATCCTAAACTGTTTGCCGGAGCCCCTTTCCAATTAATATTAAATTACAAACGCTATTATTCATTTTTTAATAATGATACTTAACAAATCCTAATGATTTGCTTAATAATAAATGTTTATTTAATTAAAGAAAAAAATCAATAACTCACCATTCAATTAAATGATTTATGTGATGATAAATATTAATGAATATAAAAAATAATAACAAAGATAATTTATGATCATTAAACTTATTATTAAATTACAAACACTCCTAAAATACAAAGGGCCAGCTACAACAGGGGCAAGCTATGAGACTTTGTGTGAAACCACAGAATCGCTGCACACCTCTTTCCCAACACAAGGATTTTCCTACAAGCCTGCAGGGGTCATTGCCTCCTAGAAGAAGAGCTTTGGGGTCACCTGTCAGCTTCCTCTTTGCTTTTGAAAGCCCATCCGAGGAATCTGTCATTCTTGGGGGAATTTCCTCTTTCCAAAAATATTGAATACTTCCAGGCCTGACTAAGTGAACAACTACTCTGATTTGGTTCTATTGGAAGCAGGATCTCCCACCAAGAGGCGATTAAGGCATGAGAAGTCTGTTTTTGGGAATTGATTGAGTCCCAAATTCATTGGGATTGATTGATTCCATAATTCATTGAACCCCCCTGCCCTAAAAATGGAACCTCTAAAGGGGTTACTATATTTTTCCATTTGGTGGCCTTTAACCAAAGATGAGACCAACAGTAAGAGTTGATCTGGTGGCCAGAGAACAGCCTAACGGAGTCTGGCTTGCAAATCACCTTCTCGGCCAATTAGGAGTGGGGAACTCAGGCATGGAGCAGAAGAAATGGGCTGGGAACGAAAGGCCAGTGAAAGGGGAGAATGCTCTTAAATTTTCCTGGAATACGTGTGAAGTCCCTGGAAGTCAAGCAACACCTCTTTTTGCTGCCTTTACAGTTTGATGCTTCTGTCACGGGCACTGGTAGATGGACCCTTAGGATGGAAACTGGATTGTCGTGAGGTGTGAGGTCTCTGATGCTTTCTTAGATCCAGTTGATTTTCGCTGGTGCATCGTCAAAGGAACCTTTGACCTGAGGCATCTGTCTTCAGAAGTGGAGGTTACAATAGTGAGGTTGAAATTCAGTGGTCGCACAGGCAATGGCCTCATCAAGAGAGCGAGCTTGCTGTGCCAAGGAGTTTGGCCTCTTCCCTTACTCCCCGCTTGTGCACGCTGATGCATTTGCCATGTTCTGACCCAGTAAAAAGCTCCTTTCCCAGGGGTGCTCTCTTCATCTTGGATTTCCCAGCCTCCCGAGCCCGAGGCCACATAAATTTCTGATCATTATAAATTAGTAATCTGTGAGAGCAGTACACACCAACACTAGGGCAGCCATGTTTAGCACACCAGGTTGTAATGTGGCTGATGTAACACAACCTCAGCCCATGCTGCCGCAGAAGCCCTCGGGCAACTTCTGAATAATCTATAGTGGGTTAGAGCTTCCCAAAATTTGGGGTAAGGTTTGTTTCTATACAACCTTCACAGCCCAGAATCTGAACTGAGCACCATGTTAAGAAAACAGAGGGGAGGGGACGTATTAGTTTAAAACCTGATCCATTTAGCAACAAGAGTAATAAGAAATGAATTCTCTTCTGTACATTTCCACAGCACAATCATTATAACATTTTCCCCCACATTTATGCTTGGAGTCTGTTTCTTTATTTTATTTCATTTTGAAATTTTTCACCTCTGGAATCCAAATGCCTCTGTTGAAGAGCACTAGCTAACACGTAGGGTCACTCCATGGCTCCCTGGCCAGCTCTGACTGGTCGGTTCCTTACTGAATGATGGTTAAAATGGCTAGCGATGTGTCAGGTGCTGTGGAGACTACAGAACACGTCCTAATACAACACACAACATTTTCAACCCTGGAGAGGTGAGTGTGCAGCTTGTGGTAGGACATTAAGGCTCACCTAGGTCTCTGAGTTCTTTGGCTCCTGTGTACCATCCCCCATGTTCCCTTTGGGCTGACAGCCACTCCCATCTCTTTTCTGCATGGCTAAGCTCTGGCATGCTAAGACAGGTCCTCCCCTGTTCCGCAAATCTTCCGGCCACACGTAGCCTCTATAACACACAGCCCTTCTCAGTCTCACTCCAGAGGGTCTGTGTTTGCGTGTCTTATCTCCCGTCAGAGGCGAAGTGCCTGGACAAGGGGGTGTGCAGAGTCCTTTGAACTCTTTTGTAGAACTTAGCAGATTGCTGGGTACACAACGGACAATCAATCATTCATTTGTTGCTGCAGACATGATTCATTTTCCCACATGATGAAACCGGGTGCCGCTGGTCTGGCTACTCGATGGGTGGTCTGGCCCACCAGAGGCAAGGCCACCTTGGAAAGAGCTTTGTGAAAATGCAGCCCTGCAGGCCGAGCCCTGGCCCCACGGAATCAGTCTGCACTTCCACACTTCTGCAGCCTCATGCATGATTCATGGCTTTAGGGTCGGGAGAGTGCTGTGCGTTCAGTGACATTCGTGGGCCAGCTAGTTCTTCATTCTTCTCCCTCCGCCCACTGTTCTTGCTTCCCCTGTACCTGCCTCGTCCTGCTTTCCCCAGCCTTCCTAGTGCATTGCTTTAACTATTTTCTGTCCGATCTCCTCAATCCTCTAGCGCTTCTGACCTCCGTTCCTGCCTCCGCGGTGTCAACAGTTCCCTCTTTGCTGCTATTCTCCTAGTCCCTGATGCTGTGCTTGCTGCAGACACACATCAGTGCCTCCCGTTCGGAGGGATTCCATGCATGTCTTGCTCATCACACTGCCATGGGACGGATATTCAGGAAGCAGTTGGAACTCAGCTGTCTGTCGGATGCGCTATAGTGCTGTTCGCCCTTTCTGTTGGTCAAGTCACACCACACGGAAGGAAGGAATTTATTAGCCAACAGCAGACAGGGAGTGGCAGTTTTTACAGGTCCTACCAGCTTGACAAAGGGCTGAGAGCTGCAGTGGTCCTCGCTACTTAAGCCTTTGATGCCAAGGAGGGTGTGTGCCTCACTCCAGAAACTCAAACACAGAAAACCACCCTTGGAAAATGAACGCCAGGGTTTGCATTACCCATAATTCCTCCACTTAGAAAGACTTCAAGGGGGTCTTTAAGCTGGGAATCTTGAAGGGGACTTTACAATGGCTTTACTTCACATCCTGATAAGCACACCTGTATTTTGAAACTTAGGGATAACTTATCTTCAGTGTGAGTTACCGCATTTTGTGGAGAAACCCTGAAAACAGCAGGTTTGAGAAAGAGATCTATTTCTGATCTTTTTTTCCCTCTTGCAGCAGGAACTGAACAGTTAACCGCTCCTGCTGGCTTTGGGGCTCACATTTTCTACAAGTTGATTTACAGCGATAATTTTCTTTGGCTATGTTAAAAAGCAATTTCTCATAAAGGAGAGGAGATCTGTTGGACAGTGCCTTCCTGGGTGTCAAAGGTCATCAATAATTAGGCCATTTGCTTTCTGTTCATTTTTCTAAATTCTCTGATTGCTGGCACAATAACTTTCCTTCTCCAATCAATTAATCTAACCGTTCACACCCATATTTTATTTTTAATGGTTGACTACTCATTTCATTAAAAATGTAAGCGCATTAGCGCCATGTAAAATGATACCAGTGGGATGGTGGTATTTAAATATTCATAACATAAAAATTAATAAATCTGAGTGCAGCGTCTGCATTTTAAAAAGTCAGGCTGCTGTCAGATGTAGTTGGTCTCAGAAGAGATTCACTAAATTAAAAAACTCCAAGCATCGCCCTCACATTAATTCTCCTTTAGAGCAAAACAATTCAACAGGAATGCTTTGAGAGCAGAGTCTCTACCCGGCAACTCACTGCTTCGCTTTGGCTCCATCAGCTAGCGCTTGCTTCCCATCCCCGCTGTCTTCCATGCTACCCCATCGACTGGACTCTCGCCATTAATCAGTCTGTCTAACATTAAAGGAGCTCAACGTTGGCCTTGTAGGGAATGCACTTCCATCTTGTTCACTCTCCCTCAAGCCTCCTTCCTTGCCCTCCTCCTGCCCAAAGAAATCTCGGATCCCTTGGGTGATCTCTTCCCAGTGGGCTTCTCCTAATGGGAGCAGGAGCCACGCCCTTCATAGGGCATAAGAGCTTGTTGACGTGTGTGTTCATGAGCATATAAAACTCAAGAGTCAGCAAGTGTGGCCAATGTGCAGGTTAGCGTCAACGAAAGCAGGGTATCTCTGTGTGTAAGTCACTCAAGGCTTGAGAATGCCAGCCAGAAGCAGGGACAGGGCTGGGGGGGATGGCTCGGTTTGCACTCAGATCGCTGCTCTAGCACAAGGGCCCGACTGTGGATCTCCAGATCCAATAGAGAGCTGGATGTTTGTATATGCGTGCAATCCTGCAGTTCTACAGTGAAACAGGCTGGAGAGACAGGAGAATCCCAGGAAGCTCCCTGGCCCATTAGTCTGGTGCATGCAGTGATGAACAAGAGACTGTCTCAAACAAGGTGGAAGGTGGAGATTGACACACAAGACTGTACTGTGACTTTGACCTCTACGTGTGTGTGCATGCATGCGCACACGTGCACACACGTGCACACACATGAAGGGGAAGGGAGGTAGGAAAGGAGGGAAGACAGAGTGCAGTATGGGGATAGGCCAGGCCTACCAGCTCCTCAAGGTCCCCAGCCACCTGGCACAGGATAACTAATTTCTCACGTCCTGTCGCCAGACCCTAATGTTAGCAAAGCTTATCTGGATTAGACAGAAAAAGGTTCTGCTGCAGATATGAATAGGCCACCTGGAAGAACGGGACGCGGGGTGACATTGTGCGTCCACCAACAGCGGCACCTCCCACTTGGAAGGATGATTTATTAGGAATGAAGCCATTGAGACAAACACGCGATTTGGAGCCAGGAATCAGAAGTTGTAACCCTTTGCTCTCAAACATCCCCTTTCTGAAATGGCGTTTGTTCAAGAGTGCACTGTCATAGGAGTAAGTAAGAACTGGGCTGGCCTGTAGGTGACAGAGAAGCAACACCCCTCCCCTCCACCCAACAGGGATCCAGAGAGCATCCCTTCATCTAAGCCCCCCCCCCCCGCTGTGCTTCATAGGTTTTGCCCACCCGTTCCTGTGGCTACAGCGCCGATGATACTATGCACTGAAACTTGCTAGCCCTAAAGGTTTGTGATGAACAGAGCAGAGCAAGAATCAGCTTTTACTTAGTGATGGCAAGGCAAAGAAAGTTCAACAATTTCCTGGTGCCAAAGGCCTCACCAAGGGTTGGCTTTGAAGGCTGAAGCCCAGGGTTAAGGGGGAAAGGGGGCAAAGACACATCAGCACAAAACAAAACAAAAAAGAATCCCCGGGTTTGTTTGTAGCTGGAGTCAAGCCCACATGCTTCTGTGCTCAGTTCTCAAAGGATTCCTGTCATCTCTTATGAATTAAATTATTCTCCTGGGCCGAGTAAGAGATGAAAACACTCAAAACCATATACTGTATTTATTTGATTTTGCTGAAAACATAAAATTCAGTTGTTCTGTTATAAATGCAGCACATGTGGACTCCATATATTCCGGAGGGAGACAGATGGTGTATAGTCTACCTGCACAGACACGCACGGGCTAGGCATGCAGAATATATACAAACACAGAATTTTTCGAGGTCGTGTATGTACTCTATAGCTAAGAGGCCCTGGTGTAATACGTTCCAGAACATCGCAGAGTGTGGTCCACGAACCATCTACTGCAGAACCTTTAGGGGTGTCTGTTAAAATTCAGAATGGGGGGAGGCACCCAGACCTCCTCTACCAGCCTTCCATACACTTCCAAGACTGACTGTGGTTCGGTCTTGCATTTGGGGTGACAGGGGCCTCTCTGAGCAATGAGTGTCACTCTGTGGCTTTGAGGACCCAAGTATGGGTGTGACTGCATTGCACAGGCATGTGTAAACACATTTTGGAATATCCGTGGTTTCAGTGTCATGAAGATGTAGCTCTAACTACAGCTAAGCAAGTATCTTGATTTCTTTTCTATCGCTATGATAAAACACGGTGACCAAGGCAACGTACAGAAGCAAGGGTTTACTTTGGATTTATGGTTCATGGTGGAAGAAAAGAGTAGTGGGGGCAGGAGGTTAGAGTAGCAGCAGAGAGAGCACACGGGAAACGACGAGGATCCTTTGAAACCTCAAAGCCCACCTCCAGGGACAAACTTCCTCCAGCAAGGCCACGCCTCCTGGTCATCCTCAAACAGCTACCAACTGGGGACCACGTATTCAAATGCCTGAGACTGATGAAGTCGTCTCATTCAATGACATCGCTTGGCTTCATTTGTGACATCTAAAAAGTTAGCTCTTCCCACTGGACTTGTAGTGCTTACGTTTAGCCATGGGGGGCGCCATACCGTCATCCCTGTAATAATCTAGCTTGCTGCTTCTCCCTGCTGCCGATTCAATTCCAGCCTCTTCGCCGTTTTTTTCTGGTTGTACCACTGACATAAGTAAATGGTCTCCAGAATCCAGTAGCTAAACTGGCGAGAGTGAGCGCTAACGAGACTAATAACTGCCCAGCCTTCTCCCTTTGCCCGGAGTAAGCGGTAACACGATGATGCTTGTGGGATATGGCAGAGTCTCTTTATCATTTCAGAGATTCGGGCTTCTTAGAGGGGTGAATTATGGCACCTGTTTAGTCGCATTAAAATCATAATTTAAATGGCTCCAGTACTAATTAAATAACATACCAGAGAAGACAGACAGAATCTGAAGGGACATTTCGGATGTTAAATACCACGGGGCTCAAACCGAGGGCCTTGGCTGCAACACTTTGATTTGTGGGCTTCACTGTTGGCTATACACTGTAAAGTGCTAAAAGGTCAGGACCAAAAATTTGCGCCTGTCATCCTCTGAAGAATTACCTGGATTATCTGTGTAATGTTAGCACATGAAAACAGTCGGTGGCCCCTGGGTTCCGACCTTGAAGCCCAGCTTTGTGGGATTTTGAGGGACGTTCTCTTAGAGAGTGGAGTTTTCCTGGGCATAGGCATCTTCTGTACTGTGCTTTAGGGAAGGAGCGGTTGTCAAAAATCCCTGGCTGCTACGGGAGGGCGCTTGTAGATTCTATGGCATTATAAATTGTTACAAACTATTCTCACGTGAGAAGTTATCGTGGCTCATCAGTAGGATTAATGAGCTGGAGATGGGGGTTACTTGTGGGCTGGAGGACTGAGAGAAAGCTACCTCACCAGGGGCGCTGAGGCCTGTTCTCTAGGCCTGCCTTGGAAGGTGCGAGAAGAATTTCATGTGGCTGCAAACTTGCCTTGTGCTCCGCAGAGATGGCAGGTGTGGAAAAAGAGCTAACCAACTACAAAAGAAACGAAGAGACCCCAAAGCTCCCAGCACAGTAACGCTGACTGGACACTTTCCGTATGCCTATTACTGCGAGCTATCAACATGTCCACGTCCATCTAGACAAATGCCTTCTGACTGGAAGCTCCAGGAGACCGCCCCCCACCGCCATTCTACAGATAAGGAGATTGGATTAGGGAACAAAATTACTATAGGTCAAGGCTATACTGTCTGATTCCAGAGGGTGGGTCCGTTCTTACCCTTGTTCCCCATTACAGATGATATTTCTCTGCCCAGTGGTTTTATTCTTGTTACTACTGCCCATTGGTGGCTTAAGTGAAGGGTTGCCTGCAGGAGCCTTATAAATGACAGCCTAAGACTCACGCTCAGGGCCGGGCGGTGGTGGCGCATGCCTTTAATCCCAGCACTCAGGAGGCAGAGGCAGGCGGATCTCTGTGAGTTCGAGACCAGCCTGGTCTACAGAGCTAGTTCCAGGATAGGCTCCAAAGCCACAGAAAAACCCTGTCTCGAAAAACCAAAAAACAAAAAAAAAAAAAAAAAAAAAAAAAAAAAAAAAAAAAAGACTCACGCTCAGGTCTCTCTGATACAAAAGTCTGCCCTTCAACACATAATGGCAGCCATGGTGGAAAAGGTGGCTGTCTTAGTAGTTAGGGCTACTCTTGTGAAGAGACACCATGACCACGGCAACTGTCACAAAGAACACTACACTACAAAAGAAAGTGGGGTGGGGGGAGCTCACTTACAGTTTCAGAGGTTCAGTCCATTATCACTATGAAGGGGACATGGGGCTTGCAGACAGATGTGGTGTTGGAGCCGAGAGCGCTGCATCTTGCAGGCAACAGGAAGTCAACTGTGACACTGAGCCAAGCTTAAACAAAAGAAACTTCAAAGCCCACCCCCAGAGGGACACACTTCCTCCCACAAGGCCACAGCTTCTAACAGTGCCACTCCCTCTGAGGGCTATTCTCTCTCAAACCACCACAGCAAATTCTTTTGGAGTGTAGCATCCAGGTCAACAACAAGCTTACGACTTGTGTGGTCAGACGGTTATGAGGTCTTGGCACATGCCAACTCAGGAAACTCTGGCTACACATTTGAAACTAGAACTCTCATGTATGAAACAGCATATGAATTCAGACAAGGCATAATTCAGTAACGACCACATGACTCCGGGGATCATGGGTGGTGACGAAGGGCAGAAGAAATTCATGTGAGCCGTAGTGGCTGGGGAAGATTTCCTGGAGGGCAACGTTTTGAGATCTATCGAAAATGCCGGCAGTATTTGGAGAAGGCAAGGTCTAGGTTGACCTTGAACTCATGGCAATCCTTCTGCCTCAGCTTCCCACATCCTGGTATTAGAGTCATGAGCCACCACACGTGGCTCTAAAATTTGTTAAATGTTTACACGTTTTCCTATCCAGTATCTTCAAGTCTTGTCAATACACCAGACATGATGGGGTCAGAGGGAGTTAGATACATTTTCTAGTGACTTACAGTTCATTTGATGAAAATGAACGTGTAAAAACTGATGGTTGATTAATACTAATCAACACTTAATTCACTACAACACACTTAATAGTTGTGTTTTGTCCCAGATACTTCAAATTTATTGTGGAATCTCAGACATCAGTTTGAGGTGCCGTGATCTGGCACAGTTTTCTTAAGGAGCGGGAAGAGCCTTGCAATATGCCTTGGAGGCTGTAACATTAGTACATGACGATGACATGGGGAAAGCTTGGTGTTCACTGATGTGGTCAATGGGACAATCAGGGACCCTGGTGACATTAGCAGTTTCTTCCCTTTTGGGGGGTGTCAAACTGGGTCCCTCAAAAGCCATCCAAAAAAAAAAAAACCCTGAGATTGAAATTGCTTTATAAAACATAGCAAAGCATAGTAAATTCCCTTAGTAAATCAAGACAAGAGAAGTGAGACGGGGAGGGGGAGATGTGTGTACTGGCCAGTTCTATATCAACTTGACACAAGTTAGAGTCATCTAAAAGGAGAAAACCTCAACTGAGAAAATGCTTTCATAAGAAATGGCTGTAGGACTGATGATCCTGAGTTCTTTTTTAAAAAACTGCCGCCCACTGCGCCCCCATGTCTGCGCTCTGTGCGCTAGAACCCGGTTCACGAGCTTCGGGTAAAGGGCTGGAGGTTGAGAATATAGACAGATGCAGAGACAGACAGACACACAGACCTTTTTATACTGGTACCAAAGCCCCAAGAATGCCCCCCTTTATTGTGTTCAGGGGCAGATTATATAGAGATAGCCACGCCCCAGCCAAACCCACCAGAAACCACTCTCCTGCCATCAGGAACTCCTGAAGGTCTCGTGCTCAGAGCAGCTGTAGGCACTCAGATCAGGGGAAAACAAGTTGTTTACAAGAAATTCAGGATCTGGGGTCTCACTGCTCCCAACAAAAATGATTTATTTTTATTTTGTGCACGTTGGTGTTTTGCCTGCATGCGTGTCTATGTGAAGCTGTCCAACCCTCTGCAACTGGAGTTACACAGTTGTGAGCTGCCATGTGTGTGCTAGGAATTGAACCTGGGTCCTCTGAAAGAGCAACCAGTGCTCTTAACCGCTGAGCCTTCTCTCCAACCCCCAGTCCTGGGTTCTATAAGAAAGCAAGCTGATGATGAGCAAGCCAGTAAGCACCATCCGCCCCTCCATGGCCTCTGCATCAGCTCTTGTCTACAGGTTCCTGCCCTATTTGAACTCCTGTCCCGACTTCCTTCAATAGTAGACTACCACGTGAAAGTATACACCAAGTAAACCCTCTCTTCCCCAGCTTGCTTTTGGTCATGGGGTTTCATCACAGCAATAGCCTGACTAGGACGATATGGCTGACTGTAAAAGCATAGGATTGCCGGTTACAGAACTAAAGACATCATGGGGTTTGCATCTTTGGCACCCATCACTCATGGTCAGTGGCTGTTGTATGTCTCCCCTTTAGTTCCAGGAGCCCCAGCTAAAGTGGATCCTTTACTAAAGGGAAGTCTCTACTCTCCTAACAATGTGGCTGAACATTCCAATTGGATGTTTCAGGTCAAATGTGCCAGAACCATCCCTGAGCGCCGCTCGGCACGGAAGGGTTTGTAAGCTGGCTTCCCTGAATCACCTGAGGGCAGCTGCTCCGTACACTCTGTGAGCATTAGCACCCAGCACACCCCAGGACCAGAGCATCTGGAAGCCCTTTGTTGCATTTTTCACCCCGCGTGTTCTACAGTTCTTGGCAACTCTCATTGCCAGGAGCCAAGGAAACGCAGGCCAGGTGTTCTTTGGAGGATCTCTTGGGCCTCAACATCAGAAGGAGTACAGCAGCCCCCAGCGTCAGGAGACACAATGTAAACAGGGCAAATGCCGTCACAGGACGGGGAGTGGGGTGGGGGCGCAAAGTTGGAGATATACTTGGCCTTGACATCCTGTCTTTAACAGGGTTCCAGCCTCTCCTTGCACGAGAAACAGACAAGACTGTGGCACCCACCGGGGAGATATTCGCAAATTCCAGGCTGTGATTATCTCGCCTGACACCGACCTGGTTTAGGAGCCAATCTTGTTTCCTAGGTGCTGGCTGAATTGCATGCCAGGAGATACTTGGGTTCTGTGAGCAGCTGCCCTGTGCTCCCCGGCAGATCTAGCACCGAGGCTTAAGGTAACCTGCTTGCGGGACTTGAATAGAAATGAGGACAGGTACCCCACAGAAAGGGCGCGGCTGGAGAGCTCGGGATCTTCCGCCGAGGGTAAGGCTCCATGAAGTCTGTGTTTGCCTGGGCAATGGGAAATCCACACCCTTATTATCAGAGAGGGGGACATAACCCACGGCAGCTACAGCGATACATTGTACCCCTCAGTGGGAAGAAGCCCAGAGCCCCGACAGGTCACGTGATTCGACCTAGACTAGATTGCAGGATGATTTGGACAGAGAAAGGTAAATGGTTTCTCCGAATACTGAAGCTGTTTGGCATTTAGGGGGCTTATATACAACACCAACTCCCACTACTTGAGTTCAAAATACAAGAGAAGATGCAGCAGCCAACAGCTGGAAATCAACATGTCAGTTTTATTACTACTCTGCAGCCTACTATGTCACCCCTAAATATCAGCACAGTTCTAGACAAAGCCAGAGCTTGCCAATCGTCCTCTACAATGTCATGTCCCTTTTCAGGGCTGGGGCAGTAGGAAGGATCCACTCGGCCTGAAGGCCGACCTACAGCAAGAAGAAACCGATGAGTGCTGAGCCAATCCATCCTGATGCCCCTCTCTGTGGTGTACCCAGACCAGTGACTCCCTCCAGAAACGAGAGCGAGGACAGAGAAGGCTGGTAGAGACAGGAGAATCTTGGATGGGCCTCCCTCCTCTCAAAATACAAACGCAGGGGAAAATGCATGAAATCCTCAGAGGGCTGGGATACCGGCCAGTGGGGGACACTTCCGTATTGTAGGAATAGAAGGATGTAAGGGCCAGTTTATGTTTAAACCACATGGTGCTGATACGGATATCGAATACGGGTCAGTGAAAATGTGACTGATTCAGGCTGGGGGAGGGAGGCTATGACCCAGCACAAAATGGTTGACATGAGATGCCCAGGGAACCCCCAAAGTAAAGAGTGATGTAACCTGTTGTGTAATTATTCCTGACAAAGTGCAATTTTTCAGTGATTCTGCATAACTACGGCCTTGAGGTCAGAGGCCCGATCCTTAACCTTCACCAGCTTGCCTGTATGAGTCGGTAGGTCTATGTGCCTAGCTCCGTGCGGCCTGTATGTGGGCTGAGGCTACCCAGTGTGTGGCTGTGTATGCCAGGGTAACTGCCTCTCACATGTTCAAGGCCCCAGGCTCAATCCCTCAGAATCATCAAGAAGGGGCTAGACTAGACCAAACCTATCTTTTCTGAGTTATTCCCTTTCCGTCTAAAGGTACACTTGGATCTTCTCTTGGGCTATAAAATATGTTCTTTCAGGATGTATAGGAACAAGAAAGCAGCTAAGTTCTGTAGGTTAGGATCCAGATGCCACCTCTGTCACAGGACTCATTCTTCCAGACTCGGAGATGAGACTTGAGAAACAAAACCAGAAGAAACCTGCCTATGCAGGTCAAGAGGGCACCCCCAAGTTCTCACCTCATGTCCCAGGCTTCTGAGTGATTCACCTCAATTTCAGGTGGGGACAGAGCTTTCCTAGGGCATGCTCAGTCCCTCTCAGAACAGGCTCAGTCATCTGCCATGGTTCAGTGCTTGGCCCCCATCTGCTTTTGCATGCTGCAAACCTGCGGAGCTAGATTATGACTGCTCCCATTGCTTCCGATCCTGAAAGAGATAGCAAGGGCCAGACCTCTAGTTAGATGATGTCACACAATCTCCAACTCCCCTGCAAGAGCTGTTTGCCAACTGCTTTCACGTGCTGGCTTCCACTTTCTACTAAGCCTGCTGAATCCTGAATTTGTTAAAAAAAAAAAAAAAAAAAAACAGTAATCTCCACTGGCTGGGTGGTTTTCATCAGGGTTCTATTTTATTAACTGTTAAGCTTAGCCACTGGCTTGCTTATTCTTTCAAAATGTCCATGCATTGAAAATAGTTCTGAAATAAGTAGGTTCTGCCACTGTGCAAAAGAAGGCATTCAGGGTCTTCTTGCTTAGCCCCCGCCGTGGGATCAGCCTGAGACTGGATTCAGCCAATGAGGCCAGGTTGACATGAAGATGCTGGTTGAGGCTGCATCTGGAAGCCAGGTAGAGACCATTGGAGGGACAGGTCCAGTTAGCTAAGCAAGGAAAGCTTCCAAACAGGGCCCTGAGCCAGGATGCAGGATCCTCTGACACAGCTGTGTGGTGCGCTTACCCAGGATGGATGCTGGTGACTGATCGCCAGCCCTCTGTTTCCCTTCAAGGTCCTGGCACACTGTCAAGGTCTTGAAAAAACAATCTTGACTATAATGATCTTTATGCAGAAGTCCTTGCAAGTATTGAAGACATTAATTACTTCTGCCAAGTATTTCTAGGTACATAAAATGACAGTAAAGTAGGAAATGAGACAAAGCATCAAGACTACAGATGGGATGGGAGTAGAGATTGCCTGCATCCAAGTTATAGAGAGTTCATTGGGTGCAATTGTACTTAATCTTATGTCCCAGCTGTCATCTGAGATGCTGGGATGGCTCAAACAGAGAGAGAGAGAGAGAGAGAGAGAGAGAGAGAGAGAGAGAGAGAGAGAATTCTTGCAGAGCCCCACCCAGGTCTAGGAAGCTGCAACTCTCTCCTGGGTGACAGTGGGTGGGGTCTGTCTTCTTTCGTGTGGCTCTGGAATGTTCCCAGACATTAGACATTAGAAGAGAATGTGACACTAGGGAAGGGAACTGCCTGTCAGTTCAGTTTACCCCAGGTCTGAGCACTAACCAGAGGCAAAGAAAAAAAAAAAAAAAAAAAAAAATTAAACACGTGTGGAAATTCTATCTCTAAATTGCACCCTCGCCACTGTTTTCATTTCTTTCTCTTTGCCCCTTAATATAATTGAAAGATCCCAGCGTGAGCCAGAAAATGAGCCCGTGTTTCTCGATGAAATCCAATTGCACAGACATTATGCTATTCATAAATCCTCCAAATTCTCTCCTTTGGAATTTTCCCAGAATGAAATTGTAGATGGATTTTTTTTCCCCTTTGGGCCACCAACAACTCACAAAAATGATATGGAGAGATTTTATTAATTATGAAAGCTCAGCCTATAGCTTAGGCTTGTCCCACCAGCTCTTACCATTTAAACTAACCCATTTCCATTAATTTACTTTCTTCCTCTTGGCTTTATTACCTTATCTCAGTACTGCCCATCTGTTTGCTCCGCATCTCCTCCTCCCTTCCTCTTCCCACTGTCCTCTATTGCCTAGTGCCTAGCTATTGGTCATTCACTTTTTGTCTGTTTATTTGTCTTTCGAGACAGGGTTTCTCTGTAGCTATCAAACCTGTCCTGGAACTGGCTCTTGTAGACCAGGCTGGCCTCGAACTCACAGAGATCCTCCAGCCTCTGCCTCCCGAGTGCCAGGATTAAAGGCGTGCGCCACCACTGCCCGGCGGCCATTCTGCTTATTAAACCTATCCGAGTGACTCATCTTCACAGTGTATAAAGAGATTATTCCAAGACATGAAATCAAACACACTCGCACACAGCTCTCAAACTCCAAGTTGGTGGCATCTCCCTTTCGCCCCGCAGCCTGTGAGCTACGTACGAGTCTGTGGGAGGCTTCCACAGTGGAAGGACCAAGCGATTGCTCTGGGGTTATCTAAAAGGGTCTACTTGACACTTTCCCCCTGGCATTCGAGTCTTGCCAGCTGATTACGTTACAGGACTGTGGAATGAGCTGTAAGAAAAGAGATCCTCCTTGCAAATGCTCGCCCTTGTTTTAAGCTCACCCGTCCATGACTTAGACGGACTTTGTCTCCTGGCTGGGACTATATCCTTTCTGATTGCTGATTGCTGATTTGGAAGCCTGAGGCCTATTCCTACCTCTCTAAGTTTAGAAAACATTCTCAAATAGGGCAGGTATTAGACGAGAGCATATCTGAGGGTCCTTTTGGAGGAAGCTAAGGAATGATATTGGTGCAGTATTTAATAAAGTCCTTCCCTATTTCTTAGTTTCATAAGTAGGTGCTCGATAAATATGGACTCATTGATTGAAAGAACAAATGGATGGGTAATTAAATATGTAGTTAAAATTCTCAGTGTCTGCGTTCCCAGCTGCAGGGCCCTGGTCCTCTCCAGAGAAGCACTTTATTTTGTAGAAAGGTCTTGCAAACCACCATCTAGCCAGGTCTACTTCTTAATGTGCCTGGGGTCCAACTGTAAGCATCCCACCTCCTCTGCTCTTTGGTACCTCAGCACATGGAGCTGTATCTGATATCCTTCCAAACAAATGGGACTGCTATCTCACACCCGCTAACATGGCTATTCTCACAAAAGGAAAATAACAACTGGTCCAGAGAGTGTGGAGAAGTTGCTCATCGCTGGAAGGAACATAAAATCATGCAGCTGCTTGGAAAACAGTTTGGCAGTTCCCCAAAGAGTTAAATATAGAATCTAGCAATGAACATATGATCCAGAAATTCCACTCCTAGTTACCCAGAAGGATTAGAGAGAGGGGCAAGCAGATTCCGATACTGTGTTCTTAACGTTGTTCATGGTAGCCAAGAGATGGAGGCAAGGTAAAATGTCCAGCAATAGCTGAGTAGCTAAACAAAAAATTGCTGTGAGCTTCTGAGTATACACATGTATACACACCTCTCTCTATTTCTGTGTGTGCAATGGAATATTATGCTGCCTTAAAAGGGGATTGCAATATGTCCTATATCATGGATAAATCTTGAAAACATATTACATGTAATGGCGTATAAAAGCGAATAGTCTATGATCCCACGAATATAAGGTGTTTTCACAGGGAAATTGTTACAGATGGTTTGACAGTGGTTAACAGAAGAAGGTGGAGTTACTGTTGGGTGTTTACAAAGCCTCATTTGGGAATTATGAAAGGTTCTGTGTGTGGCTAGCAGTGAGGTCTGCCCAATGCAATTAATACACTCAGGGTCGTGGTACTGTACACTTAAAAGTGATTATGTAGTTAAGATTCAATCAGAGAAATCAGGCAAGAGAAACCAGCAAAAGAGATACAAATACCAAGGTAAGAAGTTAAAGTGTCCGTGTTTGCAGATGGTGTGACCTTACAACCACTTCGAAAGCAAACTTCTATGATGCTGTGTAAAGTCAGCCGCGAGATGCAGCACCAACCTACAAAATCAGGAGCTTCCAGAATATTCTGACCATGAAATTATGGAGAACTTTGAAAAGTCCCATGTATAACAATTCTCCTCCCTAAAATAAAACACCTAGGAACAAGCATATCTAAAGAGTTGAAAAATTTCTATTGATAAAACTATAATATGCTGAAGAAAGGTTTTGAAGAATCAAAACTAGAAAGACGTCCCATGTTCATGGATTGTCAGAGCTACCGTTGTTAAAATGAGCATACTTCCAAATACAATGTGCAGATTCTACAGATTCCGTCAAAACCCATTAAGTTCTCTATAGAACTGGAAAGAAACAGCCTGAAATTCATATTGCAGCATAAAATAAAATACTCAGACAAAGCAAGTAGGAGGAAAAAAACAGCCCAACATTGTACCAATGACTTTGCCAATATCTCAAGATGTTTGTGGCTTACAAACATTATCCAGTCTCTGCATTTTGACATCATGTCTGGGGGGATTATGCCCCTCCTAAAAAACAATTTAAATGAGTCTCAGAGATTCTGGCTCAACAAGTTCCTGTCATTTGGCAATAGAAGAGGACCTGTGGCCTTCACCCAGGTCCCCACACTTACAGGACTGCATCTCTTAGTTGATTCCCAACTTCAGTGCCCTTCATGAAAAAAGCTATGTAAAAAGCATAGCTTGTGCCCAGCAATCTAGCTAATAGCCTAATAGCTGTGGAATAATCCTTTCGTATACTGTAAAGATTTGTCACTCGAATTGGTTTAATAAAAAGCTGACTTGCCGGTACCCAGGTAGGAAATATAGGTGGGACAACCAAACTAAGAATGCTGGGATGAAGAAGGGCAGAGTCAAGGGAGATGCCAGGAGACTCAGAGGAAGAGGGATGTGTAGAAAATGAGATAACAAACCATGAGCTTCGTGGCAGAGAGTAGATAAGAAATATGGGTTAATTTAAAGCATGAGAGTTAGGTAGTAATAAGCCTGAGCTATTGGCTGAGCATTTATAATTAATATTAAGACTCTGAGTGGTTATTTGAGAGTGGCTGTTAGGACAGGAAAACTCTGCCTACAGTAATGCCAGTGAGAAATTCTGGCCCCGAGAACAGTAGCCTGTCTGCATCCCTAGTGGGCATACTCATATCTCCCATGGGGCAGAGTGACTGGCTCACAGCTTGCTTCTGGATAAGGCCACGAGATAAATCGGCTTTAAAGATATATCTTGACTGTAAACTAAACTGACACCCACACAGACTTCTCCTTTAAGACTTGTGTACACAAAGGTCTTTTTTTTTTCCAAGGTATCAACTCCCAGTTCTAATCTTCTGTGTATCCAAAACCAGCGCTTCTCCCACAGCTCCAGGGGCAGTCTGTCAAGCAAACTTTTCCTTGGTTTGACAGTTGAGTCCAGTGCCTTTGGCAAGGAATCACGATTTGAGAGCATCAGGAGGCGTCTCCCTCCACCTGGTGAAATCCATTCTGTTCATTTCCACTTCTGGACACAAGGTCAATTTCTTCAGGGCTCCCATTTGGCTCAGAGCAAACCATCTATCTCCCAGTTTTACGGCTGCACAAGTCACTCTATCAAACCATCACTGGCTTTCTCGGAGCAAAGCCGATCCATCTGTGTAATTAATCTATACCCCTCTCCTGCCCAGACTGAGCTAGCACGGCCCCGCCTGCTGCTAATCATCGTAGCTTGAAAGATGGCAACAAAGGTCTTCAATTCTGATTTTCAACCCCAAGGCGTGTACCCACGGAGCTCCCATTGTTCTTGGCCTTCCTGCAAGAGTGCTGTTAATTAAACTCTGCAAATTGTTATTTCCAGACAAAGGGTGCCAAGGGCAGGCCGGGCACGATTTGCCTAGCATCTATCAGCTTTTGATAGGCAAGCATGCTTTCTGGGACAGTGAGTCCTGGGTTCCTGGACCTGACAGTGAGCTTGCTGAAGAACCCTCCACCGCAGCTGGGGAGGTGGTAGAGCCTGTTGGTGGGGAAGATGAATCCCAAACCAGGGTATGAATTCTGCTGGGGTATGAGTTCTGTCTCTACCGGGAGAAGCTTGGCAATGGAGGAAGAGCCTCCTCATTGCTTAGGACCTCACTCTCCCCAGCTAGAGAATGGGGGTAGTAACTATACCTGAGTGTATAAATTACTTAACACAGTGCTGGAAGTATAGCAGCCTCACTGCGGGCTGTGCCATCGTGCAGGATTTATTAATGTGTGCATGCATGCAGCAAAGGCTCATATCTCCTCATAACACAGACACTATTGATAAGGTCGAGCCATCACTTTTCTGGAAAGATATCCAGGAAACAAAACTGTGGCTGGCTCTTCAGAAAGGGACTTTTATGACGTTACAGCACGGAAGGAGAGTTCCAATGCACTCTTTTCGTATTATTTCCTATTTCCCCATGGGCTTGCATTATCCAGCCTTTGACTAGACTGGAAAACCAAACATGAAGGCTGGAATGAAGGAAGGAGAGCAAGAGAGGAACCAAACAGGGAAGTACGAATGTGACTGACCCCCAGAGTCTTGCAGGGAGTAGAGAGTGCGTGCGTGCGTGCGTGCGTGTGTGTGTGTGTGTGTGTGTGTGTGTGTGTGTGTGTGTGTAGGAGGTGATCTACACCTCCAGTCTGTCCTTTCCCAGAAAGCCCAATTCACCAGAATTTGGGTGGTCTTCCCCTAACTACTCCCCAGTAAGTCCCCTTATTTTCCTTCATATTAGGACTGCAATACTAGATTTTCACAAACGTCAGATCTATGTGCCATTGTAATGGAAGAAATGGCTCTTGCCTCCATTGGTGCACACTCCCTAGCGCTGGCTCTCTCTGTCCCATGCTGATGCATGGGTCTAAAGTGGGTTCCTGATCTGACGTGGGGTCCCAGGCAAAAGAGAGGAAGGCATGATCTCTTCCAAAGGAGGACATGTGGGTGAAGAGAAAGGCTTGCTATACCGACCTCACAGGCCCTGTCCTACTTCAGAGGGTTTGGAGTACAAGAGAAAGAAAGAGCTGCAGGCCAGGCTGGACAAAGCCACTGCAGAGAAGACTGCCCGGACACCAACCCAGTGACTTTGGAGTTGTGAAAAGCCGGCGTCTTGGTACTCTCAGGGTGGAAATTCGAGAGCAATCAATATTTTCTATTTTTCATGCAAGATTTTAAAACTTAAAAATTAAAATTTAAAATACCGACGAAAGAAAGATGTGCCCCGGGTTTCAGAAAACTCCATACCAAAAATAAAGCTGGACCTGAACCCTGAAATCAGATGTTAAGATTTACCCACAATCTAGCTTTGCTGACGGTCCACATCTTAGGAACTCCTCTGAGCCTGTTTCGTGCATGTTGTGAAAACCCCTGTATCTATTTGGGCCTCCGGGTTCTGTGGAACTGCCTAGGATCCGCTCCCGTCTCTCCTTCACTCCGGCAGCGTGCATTTGCTTGCTGGAATGCGTATTGATTTGCTCAACCCTCTTATCAGGGAGCACTCAGCATCATTTCTCAGGGTGCTCTCAGCTCGCCCGAGGTGGGGATGCAATGTCGGGATAATGAAGACCCTTCTTGCCATATCACCTTCCAACGCTGGGGAGATAAGGCACGTTATTTTTGCCTTAAGAACATACCTGGTGCTGGCTTTTCATGATTACAGCTGGGAGGGGTTGGTGATGGGACCCCGGGGGCGGCAGCAGGTGCTTCCATCGTGTATGCATCTGTTGATATGAAAATTTCCTTCCCGCCACCACCACCACCACCACCTCAGCACCCTATCTGCCAGTTCTCTAAAGGCCTCTCTGCTGGGGGCTTCTAGACTCTTCCGGGCCAGGAAGGATTCCAAAGTGGTTTGAAATAACTTGCAAGATGCTCTGCATTTAAGGAGATCCGGGAAACAGTAAATATCATTAAAATTAACTGTGCCAAACAAACAGACTCTTGCTATTTAAATTGAATTGTCAGCGTTGCATAATAAAAGGTTAAAATTATGTGTTGCGCCATGAATAAATTCACCCTGATTATTTGGTTCAGAAGACTCAGTGCTCCTACTTTCTAATATGCTTTCCACTATTATAGCTAAGACACATTTTCTTTTTAAAGTCCGGGGCCTTAATCACTCAGCCATCCTGGTGTAGACCCACAAGAGCAAGAAATATAGATTTGTCATTTCTTGTGACCTTCACATCACCGAAGCCTGTGATATGTTTGCCGTAGCTGAGTTTCCTGGTGGTCATGACTGATCCGTTTTAGTACTACCCGCGTTTCTCTAGGATTCACGTGGACAGCATTATGTTCACAGTTTCCTTCTTTTCATTTTGGATGACTCTACTAGAGAGCCAGGCCTATGATGCTCTGGCCTGCTTTCTGCTCCAACAGACTTCTTCTGGGGAACGGTAGCTGGAAAGAGCAAAGGAGGGCTGGCTATGCACCCGGCGTCTTTCATGGGTCTACAGAGCCCTTCTAGCTTCTCGGACCTCCTGCCTCACCGGGTCTCTTTCTTCCTACTTCTTCCTCTCTTCCCTCCCCATCCCCCACTTGTCCAGCCTTTCCAAGTCCATGAGTGCCTATGTTTCCAATATTTCAGAGGCTGAGGCAGGAAAACCCTGAGTTCTAGGCTCTTGTAGGCTGTATGGAAAGTTCAGAGTCAGGAGAAAGAGGTATAGGGGTTCATAGAGAACTGGGTTAGAGCGTGTTAAGGGATACTAGGTTATTAAGTGTTTAGCTAGACCTGGTGGCACTTCCACGTCATTCCAGTTTACTTGGAAGCTTGAGGCAGAAGGTTCATAAATTCAAGAGTAGCTTGGGCTGCATAATGAGACTGTCTCAAAGCAACAACACCAGGGATCTACAGCCCATCTATGGAGGTTACAGGCTCTACTTCCTCATTACTGAGTTTCTGCTCCGTTAAACGAGTTGGACCCAATACAGTACAAGCAAAAAGCAATTATTTTTTTTTTCTTCTGTGCTAAGTCCAATGCTGCCTCTTGGCAGGTCCTACAAAATTAACAAATAGCCTCATTTATCACATAATAAAAATGTCCAGTTCGGCCCCAAACTCATATTCATCATACAATTTAAACCCCTTCTGTCCTAACACATTGGACCCTAGCCAAGCTATGGAGCCAGTGGTGTGGTAGGCAGCCATAGCTGGCTTCATCCCTGCATTCACGGTGCCCCTACCCCAGTCTGGATCTTCCAGAACTGGAAAAGGGTGAGAGGAAGAAAGGGACATACCTGGTTGTCACCATGCCAGTTGGTGACGGTCTGAGTCTTCCTTGTGCACAGTACTTTGTGGGCTCCAGGGGTGCCCTAGGCCACGTGAATTTTCCCTGGTGCTAATCATACTCTTTCCTGAAGCTTCGTAAATGGACAGAGATGCCAATTCCCCCCTCCCCCACCACACACACACACACACACACACACACACACACACACGTGCATGCACAAACACATGTAAAACTCTCTGAGTGGTCTCGGAAGCCTTCTGCCCCTGGCTTGAAGTGAGCAGAAAGCTACCCTTTCCATCTCCTACCCCCTCCCCAGTGCGCCCTCCCCTTTCCCCCCGTGCCAGAGTAGTGAGAGCAAACAGTGGGAACACCTGTTTTTTTTTTTTTTCTTGTCAACGTCTTTAATCAACCCTTGCCAAGCTGCTTTCCCTAGTAATAAATGTGTATGCCTCTCTGTTCAACTCTTGAGGTGGGTGGCAGAAAGTACCCGGCCTTCTGCAGCCAGCTCCACAAGGGAGCTCAGTCACTTCCTTTCGAGGGGTTCCCAGTTTTTCATCTAAAACGTCACCTAAACTTTGCCAGGGAGGTTGATGATGGTACTACACCTTCACAGTTATTACTTAGGGAAATGCCAGAGAGGTTAAATAAATACTGGAGAGTCCCTGTATAGTTGGAGCGCATCCAGAACTTTAAATATGGGGAGTTTGCTTCACACGTGTGTGTGTCTCAGGAGAAGGAAGGTAGTGGTATGAGGGTAACGCTCTGGGCTTCATGGACGAACTCAGGAGGAAACTCGGGCGTGCTCAGATGTGATCTCTACGCTTTAGAAAAGATGGTTTAAGAGGTGAGACAAACATTTAAGATGTGCCCGCGGGAGACAGTAAAGGGGAAGGCGATTATTTGAATCTGTTTTCGGTTACAGCAACAGACTATCTGAGACTGGGCAATTCACTACGAAGAGTCTGTTTTTTAGGCTTCTAGTTTTGGAGGCAGGTGTGCTGGATAGTTTTTATGTCAACTTGACACAAGCTAGGGTCACCTGAAAGGAGGAATCTTAGCTGAGAGAATGCCTCCATAGGATTGGCCTATAGAAAAGTCTGCAGGGCAGTGGTTCTCAGCCTTCCTAATGCTGCAACCCTTTAATACATTCCCTCATGTTGCGGTGACCCCACCTGTACAATTATTTCATTGCTACTTCATAATTGTAACGTTGTTACTCTTACGAATTGTAATGTCAACATCTGATATCCAGGATTCTTCTATGTGATCCCCAAGGGGCAGTCCCAGCCCACAGGTTGAGAGCCACGGTTCCAGGGCATTTTTCTTGATTCACAACCGCTGTGGAAGCTCAGCTCATCGTGGGCAGTGCCACCCTTGGGCTGGTAGTCCTGGGTGCTGCAAGAAGGCAAGCTGAGAATACCTCAAGGGGCAAGCCAGCACCCCCTCCATGGCCTCTGCATCAGCTCCCGCCTCCAGGTTCCTGCCCGAGTTTCTTCCAGACTGCTGTGGAACTGTTAGCTGAAGCGTAAGCTTTGCTTTACAAGTTGCTTTTGGTCATGGTGCTTCTATCGCAGCAATAGAAACCTAGCTGAGACAGCGGGGAGCTCCTCCAGGGTTGAACAGCCATGGCTGGCGAAAATCTTGTGTTGCCTCAGTTAGGACAGAAAGCCGAGAGGCAAGTGGGGGCACTCAAAAGAGAAAAGGGACAGTTTTCTATCACACTTAGCCAGGAGAAAGGGGATCCTTTGACTGAGCTTCCACTCCAATGACCCAGTCATTCTGAACCTACCAACTGAAGAATTAAATTTCTACCATACCAGATGGATGAAGCACAATCGCAGAGTTCAAAGCACTTGGAAACATTAACTTCTGTGGCAAATAAGCCGATAACAAAGTGAAAGGGGCAGATCTTTAAAGAGAGCCCTATGGTCATCTTTTGTATGAAGTTGGGTGTTACAGGGCTATATACATGAGCCAGACAGAGAAGACCACAAGCCTGCAGTAGGGAGGTGTGTGTGGGAGAGAGAGAGAGAGAGAGAGAGAGAGAGAGAGAGAGAGAGAGAGAGAGAGAGAGAGAGAGAGAAGAGAAGTTCAGATTAGCTTCAGCCTACAAACGGCAAGGACTTTGGGCTGTGCATAGGGCTCCAACCTCAGCCCTTATGCTTGAACTCCTGGTCATCACAAAACCCAGACAATAGGACTCCCTCCCTACCAGATGAAGAGAGGAAGGTGCAGAGATTTAATTTTCCCAGAGTCAGACACTGAGTAAATGGCTAAGTGATAGTTCCAAGCCCAACACGGGGGCTGCAGACTTGGTTTTGAACCATATCATTCCACTGTCTTCTGGTAAACTCAGCCATGTTGAGTTCTTCCAGGAGCTCTGACTCTTTGAGGCTCCGGAGTAGGTTTTGTTCATCTGTGTAGCTGCAGCGTGTCCATCAGTCTGCAGAGCCCACAGAGTCAAGCAGGAGAAACTGGCCACCTGTGTCATTTTGTTTAGGGAAAAAGGAGAGAAAGTGTCTTCTGTATTCTAGTGAGATGGGCTGACCACAGGCACCGGGAATTCAGAGACCTGGAAACTAGGCAGAAGAGGGCTGTCCAGTTTTGGGGAGAAACCAACCAGGCACAAGAGGTTTGTGACTTTTAGAAGAAAAGAAAGATTTCTTTCAAACGTGTAGAACCACTAAGCATCATGGCCTTTCTCAGTTCCCTGCCTCTGAACTCCACCTATGTCTACTGGGACAGGTGAAGAAGGACCTCTACAAAGGAACACTGTCTTCTAAAGAGGAAAGCTAGTCATCTCCCGTACTTGCTAGAGGTTGGTTGACTGCGCTCTACAAATTACAAAGCCCCAGGAGAGATTCTCCTAGGGGTGTGAAATCCACCCCCCCCCATACACACAAAATTTCCTGAAGGCAAAGGACTGCCAAAGCTCTCATTGGTGGCCTGGGGAGGTAGGAAGACAGTGGTGGGAGCATCCTGTAATCCCCCAGTTTGGAAGGAATTACAGCTAAGGAGTCCCACAGAGGGAGCACAGCCAAGAGGTCAGCTGCATCCCTAGATAGAGTTAGGTAGCATCCTAAGAAGTCACCTAAAATTGTACTGCCTCTGTTGAGGATACGTCCTCATGCAGAAATACATACAAGTTTGTAAGAGCTGCGAATTGGAAGTGATGTACAGAGAGTAATAATGGAGAAGAGGTGTCCCTAAGGAATCTAAAATAGGGTTCCGAAAGAAATTGCCAGTATGTGTATCCCAGCACATACTGAGAAAGAGTGCATGCGTGTTGTGTGTGTGTGTGTGTGTGTGTGTGTGTGTGTGTGAAAACCGGAGAAAACCACACTCTCCAGAACAAGGCCAGGGCCTGATGGGATACTTAGCTGAGACAGTGGGCAAGGGGAAGAAAAAAAAGACAGTGCATCTGACCGGAGTTGACTGACAGGTAGGAGAGGAAAGAGACCTTATGCTACGTGACAGAGCAACACTTTGCTTTGGGTTCTATTAGCCTTTATAAAGTGGAAGAGTGACCAGAGCTCCACAAGTATTGTCTAAAATGATATCACAGGCTGGTGCAAGGAGGGCTGACTGACTGGTTGAGGGTAGAGGGTGTGGTGGGAGAATCAACATCATTTTCTCTTTGTCCCACCAAACACAGGCTATCCAGTGATCTGGACACAGAGAGGTGACAAGGGGGTCAGTGAGCGGGCAAGCATGTGGTGGAAAGCGAATGAAAACATAGCTGTATCTCCTCAATTCTCAGACCCACTTTCCTTTCTCCACCCACATCCTAATCAACCTGACCCTGATTAGCTTCCAGGAGCAGACCAGATTATGCTCACTGCGGGTGGTATGCCCCGAGGCCATTTTTCTTTCTTTCTTAGAAAGCATTTTAATACTTTCGAAATCCAAGGGAACATTGATCACATTCCCCTAAAATGTTTTTAATTTCATACTCTCTTAAAACAGATTGCATTTTTTTTGTATTTTTTTTATTGAGAATAAGAAAAAAAAAGTTTCCGTCTCCTCCCAACAGATTGCATTTTTAATTAAACTATTTTTTAATGCTAGAGCTGCTGTACAGAGCCAGGCTCTTCATGGTTTGAAAGTGCTCTTACTTGCAGCACGGCGTGTCGAAGGTCACTCCACGGGCTTCCCTCTCCAGGGAGCAGTGTGTGTGAGTGTGGGAAAGAATGTCGGGACAAGCCCAGCATAAGAGTGAATGGGCTCAGCCTGAGTCTGTGGGCTGGATGGCAGAGGGGCTCGTACCTGAGTTCTTAGCTGGGGTGTGGGTCCCACAATACAAGACAAGGTAAGGCCAATGGCCGAGGAGGGCTCAAGGATATACTCTGAAACAAAGAGTTAGTCATCAGAACTGTGGAAGTGAGTTTAGACAGATCTTTGAATAAAGAGAGAAAGGAAGGAGAGAAGGAAGAAGGAAAAGGGGAAGGGAGGGAGGAAGGGAAAGAAGAAAGAAGGAAAAGGGGGAAAGGAGGGAGAGAGGGAAGGAAGAGAGGAAGAAAGGGAGGGAGGGAAAGAAAGGAGGATAGACAAAGGGAGGTAGAGAGAGGGAAGAACTGAAGGATGGAAGGAAGGAGGAAAGGACTTGGGACCGAGGACTGTTTTTCCCAGCCTTCATCACGGCTTCTTTCTCCATCAGCAGAAGGGCTGGACTTGCAGCCGAAATTGCCTTAGCTACAGACTAACAGGCTCTTCCATATGCTGGGGTTGGCTGAGCTCTGGTTTGGGGTGCTCAACTTGAGTTGAGAGCCTCCCGAGAATGTTAGCTGTACTTTGGGTTTGTAGATGAGAACAGAGAAGAGAAAGTTTGGTAGAACCATGAACTGCCTCAAATAAAACCTTGGTTTTTTGTTGTTTTGAGACAGTGCCACCTGTAGCCTGGAACTCACTGTGTAGCTGAGGATGGCCTTGAACTTCTGAACTTCCTGCCTTTACCCCCAAAGGACTAGAATTACAGGCCAGGGCCTGGTCTACGCTGTCCTGTGGATCAAGCCCAGGATTTTCTTCATGCCTTGAAAGTACTCTACCAATTGAACTCTATTCCTAGCCCCAAATCCGGGTTTTTGCACTAACTTTGATTCCTGGAGGTGGTCTGTGTACTCGGCATTGTATAAACGAAAGTGTGTCATTAATACTTACCCAATAATTGAAATTATGTCAAAATTACTTTGAAAACCATTTTTCTTTTCTGAAAAGAGATGAAGGAAAAGATGGCAAGATACTTACCTAGTGAGTGTGTAGGATGAGCATCGAGCCAGATAGCTGAAGTTAAACCGTAGTAAGAGCATTTGTGTACATCCCAAAAGATTCTGTCTGTTTTTGTTTAGCCTGTTTTTGTTTGCAAAACTAATTTTGAGGCTATCTTAAAATAGGTTTTGTTCATATTCACCCTCCCCCAATTCCTTCATATCCATTCCCTCTTCCCTGAAAAGCCAACTTTTTTTTCTCTTTATTTTTATTTTTTTTTTTAAAACCATCACATCCAATTTGTGCTGCCCAAATATTCTTGGACGTGTGGTCTTCCACTGGAGTATGGTTGACTTACCAGAAACTGCATTCTTAAAGAAAGCTGGCTCTTCCTCTCCCAGCAACTATCAACTGCAGATAGCTTCTTTGCTGGGGGTAAGAAAGGTTTTTTAGGTCTATAATTTTTAGAGTAGTTTTGGATTCTTAACAAAATCGAGCAGAAGGCACTGAGGTTTTCTCTACACCTTCTGTTTCTCCAACCCTGCAATTTATCACTTCAACCTCAGCATCCACACCCTTAGCATCCCACTCTCAGCATCCCCACCCTCAGTATCCACACCCTCAGCATCCACACCCTTAGCATCCCACCCTCAGCATCCCCACCCTCAGCATCCTCACCCTCAGCAGCCCACCGTCGGCATCCCCACCCTCGGCATCCCCATCCCAGTGGCTCACTCACACCTCCTATCATCTAAGGTCCAAAATTCACATGAGTGTTCACTCTTAGTGTTCTACGAAATCACAGTGACGCGTGTGTCACATTAGGGTTATCTAAAGGAACAGAACAGATGGGATGGATAGACATATGAAATGGGGTTTATTAGAATGACTTGCAGGATGTGGGTCTGGGTAGTCCAACAATGGTGGTTTCATGAGAGAAGGGTGGAGAATAAGGTTGTCGCTCAGTCCATGAACTGTATGTCTGAGCAATCTTTATCAGGTGCTGGAGTCCTGCAGGATTCCTGGAGGGATGGTGATGGTCTCCCATTTATGCTGGAATCCTTAAGGAATGGGAGTTTCCACAGCAGCAGCAGGAGAGTCAAGCTTGCCAGCAAGAGTGCAGCAAGCAAGCAAAATGCTAAGTTCCTTTCTTCTGTGTCCTTTCTTGTGAGCTGCCACCAGAAGGCATGGCCCAGACTTAGAGTAGATCTTTCTGAGTCTAAAAATCTGATCTAGAAAATTCCCCCACAGGAATGCCCAGCAGTGTGGGTTTCAGTTGATTCTTAATATAAAGTTGACAGCGGACTTAACTAGCATACGTGTCTTCACCATAATGATGGGGGATCTTTAAAAAAGAACTGCTCAGATGCCCAGAGTGGTCTACCACAGGGAGAACTTGCTGACCCTAGGACAATAGCTCTAGATTGAGGGCCCCAGGCCAAGGATTCTGTCCAGCTAGTGTCTGTCTTTCGAGACTGGATGGTAAGTGACCACCAGTGTGCTGGGTGGTCCCATCTTGTCCTGAGTCCCGGGAAGTCCAGAATAAAGGCAGTTTTGATTCTGGCAGCCTGCCTGCCTGCTCTGCTTGGGGACGCTAAGGTCAGTTTAGGTGTCAGCCGGAAGTCCAGCTCTTGCACCTTTGTTTGGGAAAGATAAACCTACCAGGGAAAAAATGGAAGAGGAAAGTCAAGATTATCTAGATCCGGCGGCATTCAGCCCTTCCCACGCCTGTCCTTCCACCTGTCAGAAAGCCCTCAGAATTAAGAACAGAAATTGTGTCTTTCCCAACATGACATAACCCATATTTCCTCTCAGCACTTGTTTGAATGTTGCTAAGGCTCCTGACAGCTTGGAAATGGCCTATCTGTGACATTTGGCATGGTTGATTTTCCCCCTTCCTTGAGCACTTCTTTTCTTGATGGCCTCCTCAATCTCTGCTGCAGTTATGAATAGCACAGTTCAGCAGCCTGCACATTTCTAAAGAACAGATTTATTTAGGCTGTAGTTCTGGCTACCGAGAAGCCTGGGAGCACGGCAGCAAAGCCTGCCTAACACATGGGGAGAAACTTGTATTATAACATGGAGGAGGACACGCCATGTTGATACAGTCAGCCACTTTTTAGGGTCCCACATCTATTAATAGACCCAGCAATGCCACCGTGGGACATCCCTCTCATGAGTTCAACGAATACTGATTACTCCCAAGAGTCCCACCTTCAAATACATTGGTTAGGGGTTAAGTTTTTAACACAGGAACATCTGGGGGGACACAGTGAGACCACAGTACTTGGCTTCCAGAACAAGTTTATAGTGGTTTCCTTCCATCTTCAGCTCTGCTCATGATGTCTCTTCATTCTCTAAACAATAACACAGCTCAGAGTTCAGCCCTGGCCTGTCTTCCACCACACTCTAAACTTGGTTCCTTTGTCGGTCCCGAGACATTAAACGTCATACCCACCTCGGTATAGCCTGGACTCACGTATGAACTACACACCGACCTATGTGTACCTCAGGTTCTTTATGCAGACGTGTCAGAATGTGCTGGAATGAACTCTCATTTCACCTCTTTCCCTGAATGGCTCCTCAGGCCATTTTCTCATCTCAGTCAGTGTCAACTCTGTTCTTCTAGCTGTTCAGGCAATATCCTTGAGGCCATCTTGACTTCCATCAACAATTTGGATCTGCCGAGTGTAACTGGATACTGATCACCTCTTCTCGGCTCTGATGTGATTAAAGGCAAGAGTCACCACCAGCTCTTCGTGCCTGTCGTACTGCAATGGCCGTTTAACTGGTCCCCTGGTGTTCACCTGCTCTTCTATAGTCCATTTGCAACAGACCAAGAAGAGAATAGTTAAGATTTTTATTGACAAAGAATAATTGCACTTATTTATGAGGTTGAAACAATCTCATGATAGATGCATACTCATATACATGTATATTTATAGATGTTTTATAAAATTATTGAACCAAGATAATTATTATATCCATCACTAGAGGATGCTTTTAAGAATGTTTAATTCCTATGGTCACAATTCTCTAGTGTGTCTTTCTCATTCAGCTCAGAACAAAAGCCTGTGTCCTTCTAGAGTCTTCCAGGCTCCACCACACCTCTTTCTTAGCTGTGCCTGCTCTCATGCCCCACTTGGCCTCTTGGTCACATGACCTCCTTCCTCAATTGCTCTTTCTCATGAACACCCAGTGTGCCCACATTTCAGCATGTGTGTGCAAACTGTTTCTTGTACCTAATTTTGCTCTGGCTTGCTCGTTGACTTCCTTCAGGTCTCTGCTCAATTGCCACTTCACCGACGATGCCTAAATACAGCAGTGTTAGCCAGGCAAGAAGCACGTGACTATGATCCCAGCACTTTGAGAGGCTGAGTCAGGAAGACTGAGTTTGAGACCAGCTGGTGCTACTTAGTGAGTTCCGGGCCATTCTGACTGCGTCTCAACAAACAAAACTACTAGCAGCCTGCACCTTCTGACGTTTGTTTGCTTCACCTACTTTTTCTTTGTAGAACTTAATCACATTTGATAGCTATAGGCTATTTTTGTTTTAATTTATGTATTTCCTGGCAATCTCCAATGGAGAGCAATTTCCATAAAGACAGAGTCTCTGATTGGCTCTCATTGTATCTCCAGCTCCTGAATCTGCTTATGACAGGAAACTCTCAGTATTGAAAGATAAATAAATTAATAATGGAACAAATAGCATCGAACACACAGAGGAGGCACTTACTAAGTTCTTTCTGAATACATGAAGACCAGTTAAAACAATTCTTGACTCAGAAGAGAAGAAGCATTGGATACACGAGTCGATACAATTCAGATATGATGGACATATAGGATGCCCTCAATAGACACGTGAATGAAACGTTCAGAACAGTAGCGGTTCATAGGAAGACATCAACACACCCTTATATTTGCTATTCATATGCCAGCACTCCCCTAAAGGAGTTCCCCTTCAACGCACAGAGCACTAAGCTTCTAATCAACACTGGCAGTGGGAGGAAGAGGCCAACAGGAAAGTAGAATTGAATCCCCGAGGCCCAGGCAGCAGGAAGGGGCAGACCATGATATGTAATATTAATGGTGCATTTCTTGTACGTCCATTCTGAAGTTCCCATGGCGACTCTGAGTGTGAGCATTTGACAACTTTTTTTTCCTCATTAAACTTGTCTTAATGAGTCTCAAAATTCTGCTTCAGATTTTTGGTAACTTGTTTTCATTAAAAATTACTGATTTTAAAAGCTAATTACTAACATTGCCACACACACACACACACACACACACACACACACACACAGCCCTCTATCACTTCCTTCTATCCCTTTCCCCTTCCAGCCTCTCTTCTTCCTTAATTTCTTTCCCAGATTCATGACATTTTGTTTTGTGTCCCACATGGAAGAAACAGGGCCACCTGTGTCACAATGGGTGTGGAAATATCCATGAGAGGCAAGTGGGCTCACCAGTGGGCACATGCCAGGATACTATGCCTCCCTCTTTCCCCAAATCTGCTAGCAGCCAACAGCTCAGCAGTAAGTAGTATGGCCCTGTGGTGACTGGTTTTAGATGTCAGTTTGTCAGAGTTTAGAATCCCCAGAGCAGGAGCTCTCAGTTGAGGAATTGTCTTGATTGCCTTAATTGGTGTGGCAAGATCTACCTACCCTTAATGTGAGCAGCACGGTCAGGCAGTGGCCCAAATTAGGACAAGAAAGAAGCAGTTTATCTGCCTTTTGCTTATCTGACCTACCCTCTCGCCACCAAGTTAATTTACCCCGTTGTTGCTGGTTCCCTTCACTGCTCTTAGAACCAGTGTTTCCGTCATCGACTGAGAGGACCAGTGACTCTCTAGAAAACTCCCAGGTTTCCATGGCCACACTGGGATTGCTGAGGTACCCGGCATCCAGGACTGTTGTGGAATGTTCATTTACACTGTGCAGATGTGCCTTTGCCAAGGCTCCTTCTGATTGGTTTAATAAAGACCTGACTGGCCAATAGCTATGCAGGAAGAGGTTAGGCAGGACTTCCAGAGACAGAGAGGCAGATCACCAGTTAGACACAGGAAGGAGATGTGAGGTGCAAGATTGTTTTAAAAATATGGGTTAATTTAAGTTATTAGAGCTAATTGAGACAAGCCTAAGGTAAAGGCCATACTTTCATAATTAATAATAAGTCTCTGGATCATTATTTGCAGACTGTCAATCCAAACATAGTCTAAAAAGAAAGCTTGATACAAAAGACTGGGCCACTGTTATTGGTTTCTCAGCCTCTCAGATGTGAGACGTCTTTTGTTACTATTTTGACTATATTGAATAAGCTGAGTCAATAAATGTGTGTATATATTCTCCTACTTTGTGGGTCCTGGGGGAATCTAACACAGCTCAACAAGCTTGGCTGAAGGTACCTTTGTAGTTGGCTGTTTTTTACTCTTTGGGGGCTTGCCACCCGCCACCCAGCTCCCAAATAAATCACACACGGAGTCTTATTCTTTCTTACTAATGCCTGGTCTTACCTTGGCTTATTTCTTGTCAGCTTTTCTTAACTTAAATCATCCCATCTACCTTTTGCCTCTGGCATTTTACCTTTCTCTATTTCTGTTTATCTTTTCTTTCCTTATTTCATGACTGCTGTGTGGCTGGCCCCTTCTTTTCTCTGATCTCTCCTCCTATTTATTCTCTCTGCCTGCTAGCCCTGCCTATCCTTTCTCCTGCCTACCTAATGGCCATTCAGCTCTTTATTAGACCAATCAGGTGTTTTAGGGAGGTAAAGTAACACAGCTTCACAGAGTTAAACAAATGCAACATAAAAAAATGCAACATACCTTTGCATCCTTAAACAAACATTCCACAGCATAAACAAATGTTAACACATCTTCAATTAATATTCAACAACACCGCTTTACCTGTTTAATTATCTTACTGGCCTCATTTAACCTTTATACCCTCGAAATGCCTGACTACGATGACTGATTTTGTACTAAAACAACAATAAACAAAGTAGGGCCACCCCATCTACCTACCAGTTGTTTACTTTTGATACAAAGTTTCATCACTCAGCCTTTTCCTCCGAACTCCTTATGGATACAAGTTTGAGTTCAAAAATTGAGGTTTGTATGGGTAGGAAGAAATGTTGAGGGAGGGAATTTTTACGGTCAAGTCATCAGGGAGAAGAACAGTGGAGGCATTTGTACAAATATGTGGGCCTCGCTGATGCAGTCAAGCAGAGGAGTGGGATCAAATGTAAATTTCTTCCAGATGAAAACCAGGCCGCATCCATATTGACTGTGGTCATTGTGTGGGGCCAGGAAAATCAACTCTCACAGCCCTATGCCAGGGCAAGGGTTTGATGCTAATTCAGTCCGGCAGCTGGAACCCAAGGGATAGCATCATGTAAATGTTCTTCTAAACCCCCTTTTTCTTTGCAGTCTTTGAAGAGGCTCACTTTCCACATTTCCAAGGCCGTGTCAATATTAGAGCAACCCGAATGAAGCAGCTAAGAATACGATCCTCCGAGGCCTGGAATTGGCATCAATTCACTAAATGCACAGGCATAGCAGTCATTCGGCTCCTTCCTCTGTGGATGGGATGTTGCTCACTCGTAGGCTGGACATGGTAGCTCTGAAAATACCTACTCATGCCTGCAAAGTACTGGTGCCTCCTCACCTTGACTTTGCAGCCATCAGGGGGAGTTTCGAAGCCTCTGCTACCTTCCTCTAAAAGTCAGGGGGAGGTATTTCCCAAGGAGTAGCAGGAATACAAATGCACAAGGGAAGTGAGGAGCAGGACAGTGTACCCAGAGAAACCTGAAATAGGAAATGAACAAGTTAGGGGGATTCCTTCTATTGTGCATTCATAGAATCAATTGCTTAATGTGTGATATAAGATCAAAAAAACTCAAGAAAAAGTCAAGAACTGTTAGGGGCACTTGCGACCTGCAAAGTGTATTTGGAATCTCGGGGTTTGTGTTTATTCGGGTTCCCAGTCTTTATAAGGTCATCAGTGCAACCCATTTCCCAGCTCTCTGGGCACCTCTGGGGTGCTCTAGTCAAGCATTCCTCTCCTGGTCCCCAGGGCATCTCTGCATGAAAATGAGCCTTCATCACTATGGAAATGCACATCCATCCTTGTAACCATGGAAGTTCCCCGTCCATCCTCAGTTAACTTTACATTGAAAAGTTCTTGATGATTGTTGGCTTGATATCATAAAAAATGTGACCCCCTAAAAGGACTTCTGGGAGAAGACTAATATCCAGTGACATTTACAGATTCCTTGAACACCAACAGGGATCTTTACGTAGTACAGATTGACCTGAAACTCACTATGTAACACAAACTGGTTTGGAACCCATGATCTCACTACTTCCATCTTCTAAATGTTGGCATTACATGCATGCGACATTATGTAATTCCAAACAATTCTTTTTTTTCCAAACAATTCTTAATTGCTACATTAATCAGTTAGCCAAATTGATGATAAATTCAATTTATGAAGCTAAATATGATTTCTATATATCAATAGATACAGTCTGAACTACTTTTATTTTGTTTCTTGCAAACCAGTGCTTGTTGCTGATAAGTCCTAAGCCCACAGAGTGTCCTTCATGTATATATTATACACTATGAACCTTGATTAGAGGCAGAGCAATTTGACTTTGCTAGCAATGGCATCAACAACAACCAATGGCACAGTGCTTAATGTGAGGTGGCTGCCATACGTGCAAAATTTCATCCTCACCACAGCCCTATGAAGAGGACAGCGTGGCTTCTGTTTTCCATGTGAGAAAACTGTGCCGCTCAAGGTGCCACTACAAAGCAGCAGCAGAGCGGCAAGCTGGCCCTGCTAGAACTCACTTGTAAGCTTGTACTTTATTTACAGCATCTGGAAGGATGGCTATGTCTCTCCATGTTCTTCATGGGACTCGAAGGCTTGAGCCAAAAGTCATGATTAACCAACCATGGTGAAGACAAAGAGAGGCCAGTTCAAGGCCGCCCCCTCCCAATTTCGCCTTGGTTTCATAGACAGGTAACTCCTAGTAACAATGCCTACAAGGAATTCTGGAGAAGACTAACGTCCAGTGACATTTCCAGATTCCCTGGACACCCGCAGTGTCTCTGTTTATCTTTTCTATGTTATATGTTTTCTAACATGACTAACAATAAAGGGTTGGTCGGGACTTCCGGTTTCCGCGGCTTACGCATTTTTCTGATTTGACTTGGGTTTTACGGGGATACCTTTATTTAGTCGGAGACGAGCGTGTGAAGTTGTAGGCCTCTAATACCCTACCCTTTTGTTTCTTGTTTTTGCAGTGGAGCTATGGAAATCAAGGGTTCATCTACTGCAAAAGTAACCCTGGCCATTGAGAGTGGTGTTTGCCGGGTTAGGCAGATATAACAAAGGTCTGAAATTGTTTTAACACTGTTCATTACATTGAACAAGAGAAATCATAATCAAGGTGCCGCATTTATTGAATCTATTACTTTTCTTTTTTCAAGTTGAGGACCTGCTTGCCAACATGAGTGTTTACTGCCATGTTCTGTATATTCCGCGTTATGCTCTTGGCAGCATCAACCAGACTCAAAGGCTTGCCTCCACCTTCTGGATTATCTTCCTTGGCTTTCTACTGCCCTATCCACGGCATCAGATAATGTCTGTAGCCGCCCCGAACCATGGCCTATTACTGCCTCTGTGTCCTGTGTAATACTCACATACTAGTGAAGGAAATTCTGGCAACCATATGGGAATCGTTTCCAGCAAACCTAATCAGAGAAGTACTCCGTGCTCATTCCGCCCAGAAGCTCATAGTGGCACCTCTCATTTGCCATTACCTTCCAAGACATGAAAGTGGACCTCAAGAATCCCATGGCTGAGATTGCTATTCTGTGGATAAGTCTTATAGGAGGAGCTGGAATCTTCAAGGATCAGGGGGGACTGGAAATTGGAGGGCAGCAAAGGGACTGCCAATTACCGGTGGGTGTGACAATTCCTTATTGCTAGTTTTACCAGCTGGATGGGTAGCATGTGGGATGGATTTCCCCATGAAACCACAGTGTGTATCACAGTGTAAAGGCTAATGCACACTTGAGAGGGTAGGTGTAAACACCACCCGAAGAGGCTTCCAGGAGACAATGTGAGGGCCAGATGAAGGTGGAGAGAGAGCTGCCACTGTGAGCAGTGCTAAGAACTGGAGGAACTCGTCACGTGACTTTCCTGATGCCGTGACAGAACACCATGATCAAGGTAGCCTATGAAAGAAAACATTTAACTGGGGGCTCATGGTTCTAGAAGATTGGAGCCCATGACAGTCATGGAGGAGAGAGTACTAGTTAGGGTTTCTATTGCTGTGAAGAGACACCATAATCACAGAAATTATTATGAATAGAAATATTTAATGGGGTGGATTATAGTTCAGAGGATTAGTCTGTTATTATCAGGGTGGGATATGGGGGCATGCAGGCAGACATGGTGCTGTAGCTGAGAGTCCTACGTCTTGATCAGCAGGCATCAGGAAGTGAATTGAGACCCTGAGTGTGGCTTGAATATATCTGGAACCTCAAAGCCTGCTCCCACAGTGACATACTTCCTCCAACAAGACCACACTCACTCCAACAAATCCACACCTCCCAATAGTGCCACTCCCTATTAACTTATGGGGGTCAGATGCATTCAAACTACCACAAAGAGCTTGGCAGAAGGGAGGTAGGCATGGTGCTGGAGCAATAATAGCTAAGAGTTCATGTCCCGAGATAACAACCACAAGGCAGGATTAGCTGTAAATAGCATGGGGTTTTGAAACCTCAAAACCAGCCCCCAGTAACATCTCCTTCAACTAGGATACACCTCATAATCCTTCCCAAATACTTCCATCAACTGGGTACTAAGCATTCAAATATGTGAGTCTGTGGGAGCCACTTTTTTCCAAACCACTACAGAAGTTGCCTTTAGAAAGACTTCCAGGTGACAGGGCAGAGCACAGCTGGGGGAGATGAGAACAGATGTGGATGTCATCACCAAGTCTTTGGTTGGCGTGCTTTGGGTCATGCCTCTATGAAGCAGTTGCCAGCACTACTATAGCATGGTCCAATTCTTAGAGACTTTGACCTCTTGACTTCAGAACCTTGGAGCCTTAGCATATGTTAAATGCCTTTGCCCTCACATTTGAATGCTCATTTCGTCCCTGCATTTGATCAAAACACTTCCTTAGGGATGTGTTTCCTGAGAAGTCTACCCATTCTGGTTCTGCATTCTTGGCCTGTTTTCTTTTCTTTTTTTTTTTTTTTTCTGGACATTTGCAGCATCCTTTTGGTTTACTCCATGAGTCTGACGGCAATGTGTCTAGATGCAAGCCAACTTTCACCTGTTGGCAAACACTAGAAGGTGGGGGGGGGGGCTGTTTCCATCTGGGAATTCATGTTTGTTAGCACTGCAGGCATCTCTTACTTGTATCATTGAGAACTTCGCTCACCAACCACCTTTATCTGGATGTCTCATGATATCATTACTTACACTTCAATCTTTTCAATCTTCTCCTAAACTAAGCCTAAGAGTTTTCTATTGTTTCTATCCCATTACTTCCTTTTTTCTTTTTTGTTGAATTCTCTGTTGCTTCTGTCATAATTTTTATTTCTCATCAGCTACTATTTTCCACAAAAGTTTCTCTCTCCTGGCTTCACGGGTCTTTTCTCACTTCTCTGACAGTATTATTAGCGTTTTGTCCCAGTCTCGATTTTTCTTACATCGCCTCTCTTCTCCTCTAAGAGTTCTGCTTTTCATTTCATGCTTCTTGTGATATTGCTTCCCCTTCATTGCTTATATTGACAAGAGAAAGAAAGGTTGGGCCCAGGGTGGACTTTACTGGAAAGCAAACAAAAACACCCAGTGATTTTCAAATTTTAGCATGAACTTGTTGCACTATATTTCAGTCCCCACCCATACACAGTGCCTCTGATTCTGTCCATTTGGAGCAGAGGGCAAGAGATTGCCTTTGAGCCAGTGACCCGAGGGTGTGAGCCTATGGGTGTTAGATTACTCTCGGAGGGGGAGAACACTGTTTCCAGCTATTTTCTCCTGTGCTGGCCATATTCCAGGAAGGGTCTCACAGTCTCATACATAGACTCTAACCTTGTCTGCTATGTAGCCTCCGGGGACTTGGAAAGCAGGGCTTATCATTAATTATATGAATATCCTGCTGTCCCCTTGTTTACTCAGGGTGTTTTTGTGACCCTCTTTAGATGGTAGCACTTCAGAGACCTGTCTCCTGTCTCTCTAGAGACCTTCTCCAGGATTAATAGCTCCCAACCTAGGCAAAGGTAAACAAGACTCAAAGTCTCCACTAGCAGGGAAGTTTGGCGGGGAGGTCTGGAAACCCTAACGATTCTTATGCAGAATCCCAGCTGATCCATCTTCAGCCTCACGTTGATCCCCAACCCTGGGGCCCTCAGCAGTTTATTCTGTTACCTTAAGATTTCTTAGAATTAGTTCACTTGTTCATCTGCTTCCAATTTCCAAAAGTTTCTTGTTGTTCATCTGAGTTCTGTTCCTCTTGAGTTCTTACCCTACTTAAGCTCCCGTAACTGTCATTTGAGTTGAATTTCAAGAGGAAAAGGAGATAAATGAAAATGTTCATTCTGCTATCTTTACCCCAAAGTCTGTACCAGAACTATAAAAAGATTTGGCTTAGTATTAATTGCAGATAATTCTGAGCCACTTGAATTTGCAAAGACAGATGTGGCCTCCTTGTGACAATTCCACATTTATGGGCCATTTTTTTCCCCTGTTCTAAAGAAAGCCTCCTATTTCAAAATAATGTTGCATTTTTATAAAATGTATCTCCAGTAATGATCCCAGAATAAAATATGGGAGACTCTCACTTTCCCAGCATCTCCCATGTCTGTTAATTAGAAACTGCCCTAAAGATGCAGGAAGGCTGTAAATCGGAACCATTTCCATATTCAACGTACCATATTCGAGTTGTCAGAATTTTTACAATGCTTCTAATGAAGTGTTCAGCATAATGAATCGTACAATTATAACAAAATAGGGTTCTAATGAGCAATTATCCTTCTGAGGAAGAACATTCCAGGGTTTTTTATTCTCCTTCTCTCAAACTGGAGCTTAACAAGTAGCTATGAAAAAAAAATTAATGAGGAGTGTTTGGTAAATGACATAACACTCATTTAAAATGCCTCCTGTAAACCTAGTCTCCTGAACTTGATAATCGCAATGTCATCTGGGAAAATGGGTGAGCAGGTTTGGGTTCAGGAACCTTCCTGACCCGTGTGAACTTTCGTATGTGTGAGATGTGTGTGTTGGGTGGGAATTAATGACTTCCTTGTAATGGTTCTGAATTTGTGGTGTCAAGTGGCAATAGCAGGCTAAATGGGTCAGTGGCCTTGTGCCACAATCAAGGATTCAAGGGGAAAATAGTCTGTGGATCGCTGCTCCATTTAAAATAAAAGCTGAGGCCCATCTCACGTGAACTGGTAAGCATCGTGCTGGGTAATTTAGCCTGTGATATTCTGTGTTCTGATAACAGCCCGTAAGTGCCTATGATCTGAATGAGTCCAGGGGAAACCTGAGAGATACTGGGTGAGGTGCCCACAGCTGCTCAGACTGACTGCAGACATCAGCCTATCTTATAGGAGGCTGTGCTCTGGGGTCACTCCCTCCTGATGTTCTCCTCACGCTCCTTTGGGTGTGCAAGCTGGTGCTCACTGCCTGTTTTCTGGAACCTGTTTTGCACAAGTCCGGGACACTGTGATTCCCCATGTTAGAGTCAAGAGCTGTGTGACATGAAGGTTCTACCTTGCCCATCCGCTGCCCTCACTGGGGCAGTGAGAAAATGATCATTTATCTTGGTTGTAGTGTTCCTGTTGCAAGTACCAAACTCCAAATTGGCCAACTTGAGGGGAAAGTAACAAACTCCAAGTTGGCCATCTTGAGGGGGGAAAATGTGATTAAAAAAAAAAAAAAGAATCATCACACAGAGGAGATTCTAGTTCAGAAAGACTCGAGGCTGGGTAAGTGTGTGACTCTGTAATACTATCAAGACTTTAATTCCTCCTAAGTTCTGGCCCTGCCATCTTCAGAGTCCTAGCATGGCTGTGCCCCATTCCCTAGGCCTGAATGGTAGCACCACTGTTGCCAGCACTGTGTGCATCTGGAGGAAGATGGCGTGGGGGTTTGAATGAAAAGTGCCCTCACAGGTTTGTAGGTAGTGAAGCTATTAGGAGGTGTGGTCTTGTTGGAAGAAGTGTGGCTTTGTTGGAGGAGGGGTGGTCTTGTTGGAGGAGGTGTGTTATTGGGGGTGGACTTTGAAGTCTCAGATGCTCAAGCCAGGCCCAATGTCTCTCGCTCTCTCTTCCTGCTGCCTGCGGATCCAGCTGTCCAACTCTTGACCCCTTCCCCAGGGCTATGTCTGCCTGTGTACTGCCATGCTTCCTTTTCCCACCATGACAATAATGGACAAAACCTCGGAACTGCAAGCCAGCCCCAATGCAATGCTTTCCTTTATAAGAAAGTTGCCGTGTTCATGGAGTCTCTTCAGAGCAACAGAGTCCTCACTGAGACAGATGGTGTCATGGTTGAGATTTTAGATGCCCGGTCCATAGCCTAAATGTTGATGGTTTGGTTGCCAGTCTGTGACTCTGGGAAAAGACAGTCTTTAGGAGGTGGAGCATCATTGAAGAAAGTAGGTATTCTCTCAAAGGGCACAGTGGAACATTAACCCCTTCTTTGGTCTTTGCTGCAGGGCTGCATGGTCTTTGCTGCATGGCTGCGTGGCCCTTGCTGTGGTAGACCTCATCTACCACACATGTCTATCACCAAGTGCTGTGAATCACAGCCCTGAAGGTGACAGGAACGGGATGACAGGTATGGAGTCTTTGATGCTAAGCCCACCTTCGCTCTTTTAAGGTGTTCATCCCAGGCACAGGGACAAAATGGCAACTAATATAAAGGGGCCCAAAGGCTGGCAGAGCTGCCTTTCTAAGTCCAGGAGACATTCCCAAGTCTCACCCCTACTCCACCCTGCACCCTATAGCATCCAGCAGGCTCCTGCTCTGTGTCTCACTGGCCGAAACCGGATCACCCTTAAGCCCGTCCCTGACTAGGGCAAGGTTTTCATGAGCAGAGCACACGAATGTGAGTTGTCTCCTGTCTTAGTTACTGTTCTGTTGCTGGAAGGAGATGCCATGACCAAGGCAACTTACAGAAAAAAAGCATTTCATTGTGGGCTTGCTTACGGTTTCTTTCAGAGGGTTAGTCTGTTACCATCCCGGTAGGGAGCATGGTGCCCGGCAGGCGAGCTGCTGAAGAAGCCCCTGAGAGCTTGTTTCTGATGGCAGGGAGAGACCAAGACTGGGCATGGAACCTCGAAGCCCAGTCCCAGTGACATGCCTCCTCCAGCAAGGCCACAGCGCCCAAGCCTTCTGTAAGAATCCTGCCGACTGAGAACCCAGCATTCAAACACACGACCCCGTGGAGGCTAATTCGCCTTAAAATCACCACAGCTCTTTGATCAAGTTAGGATTGGGAATGAGAATTTGAGAATTACATTGTGATACTCTGTCTCAAATGAATGGCAGGAAGGGAGAGAAAAGGGGAATAGGGGTTTGGTGTGGGTGGGAGTTGGGGGTTAGGGTTTAATTATCAGTACCACAAAGCAGGGACAGGATTCATAATCCACAGGAACCTGGATACTTATCTGTTTGTTAATACTCCCGACCTGGGCATCATCCGGTCAGAAGCACCTGACAGTTGGACTCCACAGGCACTGGTGGCAAAGCTCACAAGTTGTGACTGATCCCTGCAGGCTAATTTCATTCTGTTGAGTGACACCATAAAGCGGGAACGGTGCTCCGGTTCTCCCGGAGGCACTGGGACAGAGTTCTCTGTGAGACTGACAAACGATTCAACCTGGGATTCCTCTTGCATGTCACTTGCACCGCCAGCATGTCTTCTCCTCGAGTCCCACACTGTGAGCCATACAGATGTATCTGGTTCCCCCGCACTGTTCCTATGGAAACGCAGCATCAATGGGCTTCTCAGCCCAATGCAAAGTGCTCTGAGTTCTTGCAAAGAAAGAAGCACCGCTTACAAAACAGCAACCTTTCTAATTATCAGCCATTAAGTGTCCGCCAACTTCAGCCAACAGATACGTGGAAAAGGAAAATAAGTCCTTTTAAAACCCTCAGTCTAGGGCCTGGAGAGATGACTCAACAGGGAGGAACATTTGCTGCCCTTGCGGAGGATCTAAGTTGGGCTCCTAACCTCACGACTGTCTCTAATTCCAGTTGCAGAGGAGCCAACAGTTCTCCTGACCTCTGAGGGTGCTGCACACATGATGTACTAAGCGAACACTCAGACGCATAAAAATGATAAATAAAAAAAAACCAAAACCCCCAACCTGATGATGTTACTACCTATTTGAAAGGCTTGCACGGCGTCCCGTTGCTTAGAAAATGAAATCCAAGCTGTGTAATTGGCACTTCACGGACCCAGTGGTTGCCTTTCTTCTCAAAACCAGGCTATACCACCTGCGTCAAACTTCCTCCTCCTCTCTGGCAGGGAGTTTAGAAGCTTTGTTGTGCTGTGGGCTTGCAGTCCACCCCCTTAGCGGCTATAAGATGAATTTATGGTCCCATCTAGAACCTGGGTTCATGCACATGAGAGCCAAATAGACTAACTCATGCACTGTGGAGCTTCTCATCCCCGCACCCCCCCCCATCTTATAAAAGCCAGGAATTCCTTTTTTTTTTCTTCAGGGGATTTTTCCAAAGACTCCCCCCTTCAGACGTCCCCTTCGTGTTGTCCCTGGCAACTGTTGCTTTTACTGTTAACTCTAGGCCATCTTTCTTATGCAGCGCCTCTCCAGATCTTAAAGGGGAGCTGCCCTCTCCCTTAAAGGCCCTGTCATGTTGATATTGGTCCAGTACTCTGTCCCCCTAATGCTGTCCAATCTAAAGGTCTGCACATGGGGTGGGCTTTAAGGTTTCAAATGCTCAAGCCAGGCCCAATGTCTCTCTCTTCTTGCTGCCTGCCAATCCAGGTGTAGGACTCTTAGCTTCTTCTCCAGCGAACACCTGACTGCATGCCACCATGTTCCACCATAATGATAAAGGACTAAACCTCTGAACCCAGTGCTTTCCCTTATAAGAGTTGCTGTGGCCATGGTGTCTCTTCACAGCAATAGAAACCCTAACAAGACAACCACTATGGTAGTGAGGGTCACATTCCTAATGAAGGTCTTTCTGGAGGATCGTTGGTGGGTTTCCCTCCCATCGAACGTGTTGATCTTCCTCTGTTCTTCTGTTCTAGGAGTAATCAAGCATCCCAGGTCTCTGATTGGTAATTCGGCCTCTCTGCTTCTTTGTTTTTTCTTTGTTTTTCCTTTGACACTCATACCAGACCCTGCACTACTATTCTTTTGTCTGCACCTTCTCTCTTGTTTATTTTTTTACCACCAAAACGCCCATTCATTCTTATGATCTCTAGTCAAATGCAGTTCACTGAGCAACCTTTCTTTATCCACTGTCCCTTTTTAATCAAACAAAAATTAGTCAGTCTAAAGCTAAGGACGGTGACTTGTCCTTACGATTTCACCATGCGAGGCAGGAAGACGGATATGTCAGATACCAGCCTGGGCTGCATGGTGAGTTCCTGGCAAGCCTAGACCGCAGAGTAAGACCTTGTCTCAAACAATTGTTTTAAAAAGCAGGGCTAGGGACATAGCTCAGTTTGTAGATTGCTTGCTTAGCATGAGTGAAGCTGCAGGATTGACCTTCAACACTGCATAACAGGCAATGAGGAACAGGGCGGCCCAGTAGAACCAGAAGTTTAAGATCATTTTCAGAAGTGAATTCAAGGCCAGCCCAGGGTACACAAGAACTTATCTCCCACTCCAGCAAAAAATATTTAAAAAAAATAAAATAAAAAAGAAAGAAAAAAAAAGAATTTCTCATCAATGGACCTTTCTTCCTTGTTTTTGTCTCCCTCTAAGGCTTTGGTCACTGGTCCCTATAATAAAGGAATTCATATTTTCAGAACTTTCTGGGCCACAAAATTAAGCTTCTCCAAGATGGAGACCATCTATGCCTTTTGCAAAGCCACTTCCTCTTCCTGAACGCACAGGAAGGTCCCATTTTCCAGATTTCCTTGGAGTTAGCTACAGCCTATGTGATTGATTCCAGCGAATGTTATGAGGGCAGAGATGATGTAAACACTTTGCAGGACTGGTCCTAAAAGATATCCTGATGACCTCCTGCTCTTGCTCTGCCTTGAGGATACAGGCTTGCTCATAAAATGAAAAGATTCCTCCAGGATAGCGACCCACAAAAGCTGCAACCCACACTGCAAATCATATGCATAAAAAATAAACTATGATCATATTATACCACTGGAATTCCGGGGTTACTTGTTATTGCGACACAACCCAGCTTATTTGTAATGTAGAAGAGGCTGTGTATTATGCGTTTTTTTGTCCCCCTGTCTCATCCTTTGGACTTAGTGGGTTTTACTAATACTTTCCAACTAGTGATGAAAAGCAAGCTAAATTGCTGCCATAAAACACATGTGTTTTCCATCTAGAAAAAAAAAACCTTACAGTTCCCTTGGGAGCAACATCTCTGTTGTTTCTGCAAGCAAGAGATAAATTATTTAACGAGCATATATTTCCAATGCTTACTGGAAGCTGTTAGCCCTCCTTTGATGATCATGAACGACAGAAGCAAGAGATGGAGGGGAAAGTGGGATGGGAAGCATTGTCAAAGACAAGGCCTTCTCCTTATAATGGGTTCCCTCTCCTCCGTAGCTTAAGGGTCACTTCTTGTTCACCTACTCTAGCAATGCCACACCATCTTCAATGTCCTGTATCTTCACAGTTTACTTTAGGGAATGGTCCTCAAGTTACAGCTACTTCTTTGGTTTGCCCATGTTGCAGACAAGATTGAAAGCCCCATGGAGAAACTCCATAGAACAAACTCCACAAAGTGGGCCTCTGGCACTGCATGCCCTCCCACCTGTTTCTCTCTCTCTCTCTCTCTCTCTCTCTCTCTCTCTCTCTCTCTCTCTCTCCCTCCCTCCCTCTCTCTCTCTCTTTTGCCTTCTCCTCCTCTCCACCCATCCCCAATGTATCCAAATTTAAAATCTTTTGAGAGTATGTCTGTGTTTCACACCGAAGTATCTCCTTGGCAAAGCTCTCCAAGTTTTTAAGTCGTAGATCAGTGTCCCCGCAGCCACCAGGATGCTCTGGAGATGTTTCCAGGTTGTCTTTCAGATTTGTCAGGACTGTAGGGGCCTTTTTGCTCCATCCTCGAGCAGGAGCTCACGAGAACTTGGAACTTGAATTTGAAAATGTCCAGTAAAATAAACTGAGTATGTTTGTCACTATTTACAAAATAAGACAAAAATGGGCGGTTCACATGTGTTCCCGACAAGGCACGCATTCCATCTTGATGTCGAGTAAAACCAATCCTGAGTTCAGAAAACCTGGTTTCGTGATCTGGGTCTGCCCCTAATTAATTGAATGACCCAGGGAAAGGGCTTAAATTTGAACTCTCTCTATTTGACCAGCAAGCCATCAAAAGTCCCTTTCGGGTCTCAAACATTTACATGTTTTTCTATACTAGCTATGCGGGTCCTGTTGAATAATGCATCATGCTATCTACGGTCAGGAAGAAATAATTTGTTGGTCTGTCAGGTGTGGAGGAATTCTGAATTGTCATCAAAGCAAGGCAGAGCCTGGCTGAGCAGTCGTTAGCTGCCTGATAAGAGTCCGTGAAAATACCCAGAATGGCAAGGGTGTTTGATGCTTTTGAGTCTCTGCATTAGATTTGTGTTTCTACAAAAGCCTTTGACTA
>NW_026067936.1:10005408-10140122 GCF_014885135.2 Alexandromys fortis
TTGTCTTTTTTTCTTTTTTTTTTTTTTTTTTTTTCTGGACATTTGCAGCATCCTTTTGGTTTACTCCATGAGTCTGACGGCAATGTGTCTAGATGCAAGCCAACTTTCACCTGTTGGCAAACACTAGAAGGTGGGGGGGGGGGCTGTTTCCATCTGGGAATTCATGTTTGTTAGCACTGCAGGCATCTCTTACTTGTATCATTGAGAACTTCGCTCACCAACCACCTTTATCTGGATGTCTCATGATATCATTACTTACACTTCAATCTTTTCAATCTTCTCCTAAACTAAGCCTAAGAGTTTTCTATTGTTTCTATCCCATTACTTCCTTTTTTCTTTTTTGTTGAATTCTCTGTTGCTTCTGTCATAATTTTTATTTCTCATCAGCTACTATTTTCCACAAAAGTTTCTCTCTCCTGGCTTCACGGGTCTTTTCTCACTTCTCTGACAGTATTATTAGCGTTTTGTCCCAGTCTCGATTTTTCTTACATCGCCTCTCTTCTCCTCTAAGAGTTCTGCTTTTCATTTCATGCTTCTTGTGATATTGCTTCCCCTTCATTGCTTATATTGACAAGAGAAAGAAAGGTTGGGCCCAGGGTGGACTTTACTGGAAAGCAAACAAAAACACCCAGTGATTTTCAAATTTTAGCATGAACTTGTTGCACTATATTTCAGTCCCCACCCATACACAGTGCCTCTGATTCTGTCCATTTGGAGCAGAGGGCAAGAGATTGCCTTTGAGCCAGTGACCCGAGGGTGTGAGCCTATGGGTGTTAGATTACTCTCGGAGGGGGAGAACACTGTTTCCAGCTATTTTCTCCTGTGCTGGCCATATTCCAGGAAGGGTCTCACAGTCTCATACATAGACTCTAACCTTGTCTGCTATGTAGCCTCCGGGGACTTGGAAAGCAGGGCTTATCATTAATTATATGAATATCCTGCTGTCCCCTTGTTTACTCAGGGTGTTTTTGTGACCCTCTTTAGATGGTAGCACTTCAGAGACCTGTCTCCTGTCTCTCTAGAGACCTTCTCCAGGATTAATAGCTCCCAACCTAGGCAAAGGTAAACAAGACTCAAAGTCTCCACTAGCAGGGAAGTTTGGCGGGGAGGTCTGGAAACCCTAACGATTCTTATGCAGAATCCCAGCTGATCCATCTTCAGCCTCACGTTGATCCCCAACCCTGGGGCCCTCAGCAGTTTATTCTGTTACCTTAAGATTTCTTAGAATTAGTTCACTTGTTCATCTGCTTCCAATTTCCAAAAGTTTCTTGTTGTTCATCTGAGTTCTGTTCCTCTTGAGTTCTTACCCTACTTAAGCTCCCGTAACTGTCATTTGAGTTGAATTTCAAGAGGAAAAGGAGATAAATGAAAATGTTCATTCTGCTATCTTTACCCCAAAGTCTGTACCAGAACTATAAAAAGATTTGGCTTAGTATTAATTGCAGATAATTCTGAGCCACTTGAATTTGCAAAGACAGATGTGGCCTCCTTGTGACAATTCCACATTTATGGGCCATTTTTTTCCCCTGTTCTAAAGAAAGCCTCCTATTTCAAAATAATGTTGCATTTTTATAAAATGTATCTCCAGTAATGATCCCAGAATAAAATATGGGAGACTCTCACTTTCCCAGCATCTCCCATGTCTGTTAATTAGAAACTGCCCTAAAGATGCAGGAAGGCTGTAAATCGGAACCATTTCCATATTCAACGTACCATATTCGAGTTGTCAGAATTTTTACAATGCTTCTAATGAAGTGTTCAGCATAATGAATCGTACAATTATAACAAAATAGGGTTCTAATGAGCAATTATCCTTCTGAGGAAGAACATTCCAGGGTTTTTTATTCTCCTTCTCTCAAACTGGAGCTTAACAAGTAGCTATGAAAAAAAAATTAATGAGGAGTGTTTGGTAAATGACATAACACTCATTTAAAATGCCTCCTGTAAACCTAGTCTCCTGAACTTGATAATCGCAATGTCATCTGGGAAAATGGGTGAGCAGGTTTGGGTTCAGGAACCTTCCTGACCCGTGTGAACTTTCGTATGTGTGAGATGTGTGTGTTGGGTGGGAATTAATGACTTCCTTGTAATGGTTCTGAATTTGTGGTGTCAAGTGGCAATAGCAGGCTAAATGGGTCAGTGGCCTTGTGCCACAATCAAGGATTCAAGGGGAAAATAGTCTGTGGATCGCTGCTCCATTTAAAATAAAAGCTGAGGCCCATCTCACGTGAACTGGTAAGCATCGTGCTGGGTAATTTAGCCTGTGATATTCTGTGTTCTGATAACAGCCCGTAAGTGCCTATGATCTGAATGAGTCCAGGGGAAACCTGAGAGATACTGGGTGAGGTGCCCACAGCTGCTCAGACTGACTGCAGACATCAGCCTATCTTATAGGAGGCTGTGCTCTGGGGTCACTCCCTCCTGATGTTCTCCTCACGCTCCTTTGGGTGTGCAAGCTGGTGCTCACTGCCTGTTTTCTGGAACCTGTTTTGCACAAGTCCGGGACACTGTGATTCCCCATGTTAGAGTCAAGAGCTGTGTGACATGAAGGTTCTACCTTGCCCATCCGCTGCCCTCACTGGGGCAGTGAGAAAATGATCATTTATCTTGGTTGTAGTGTTCCTGTTGCAAGTACCAAACTCCAAATTGGCCAACTTGAGGGGAAAGTAACAAACTCCAAGTTGGCCATCTTGAGGGGGGAAAATGTGATTAAAAAAAAAAAAAAGAATCATCACACAGAGGAGATTCTAGTTCAGAAAGACTCGAGGCTGGGTAAGTGTGTGACTCTGTAATACTATCAAGACTTTAATTCCTCCTAAGTTCTGGCCCTGCCATCTTCAGAGTCCTAGCATGGCTGTGCCCCATTCCCTAGGCCTGAATGGTAGCACCACTGTTGCCAGCACTGTGTGCATCTGGAGGAAGATGGCGTGGGGGTTTGAATGAAAAGTGCCCTCACAGGTTTGTAGGTAGTGAAGCTATTAGGAGGTGTGGTCTTGTTGGAAGAAGTGTGGCTTTGTTGGAGGAGGGGTGGTCTTGTTGGAGGAGGTGTGTTATTGGGGGTGGACTTTGAAGTCTCAGATGCTCAAGCCAGGCCCAATGTCTCTCGCTCTCTCTTCCTGCTGCCTGCGGATCCAGCTGTCCAACTCTTGACCCCTTCCCCAGGGCTATGTCTGCCTGTGTACTGCCATGCTTCCTTTTCCCACCATGACAATAATGGACAAAACCTCGGAACTGCAAGCCAGCCCCAATGCAATGCTTTCCTTTATAAGAAAGTTGCCGTGTTCATGGAGTCTCTTCAGAGCAACAGAGTCCTCACTGAGACAGATGGTGTCATGGTTGAGATTTTAGATGCCCGGTCCATAGCCTAAATGTTGATGGTTTGGTTGCCAGTCTGTGACTCTGGGAAAAGACAGTCTTTAGGAGGTGGAGCATCATTGAAGAAAGTAGGTATTCTCTCAAAGGGCACAGTGGAACATTAACCCCTTCTTTGGTCTTTGCTGCAGGGCTGCATGGTCTTTGCTGCATGGCTGCGTGGCCCTTGCTGTGGTAGACCTCATCTACCACACATGTCTATCACCAAGTGCTGTGAATCACAGCCCTGAAGGTGACAGGAACGGGATGACAGGTATGGAGTCTTTGATGCTAAGCCCACCTTCGCTCTTTTAAGGTGTTCATCCCAGGCACAGGGACAAAATGGCAACTAATATAAAGGGGCCCAAAGGCTGGCAGAGCTGCCTTTCTAAGTCCAGGAGACATTCCCAAGTCTCACCCCTACTCCACCCTGCACCCTATAGCATCCAGCAGGCTCCTGCTCTGTGTCTCACTGGCCGAAACCGGATCACCCTTAAGCCCGTCCCTGACTAGGGCAAGGTTTTCATGAGCAGAGCACACGAATGTGAGTTGTCTCCTGTCTTAGTTACTGTTCTGTTGCTGGAAGGAGATGCCATGACCAAGGCAACTTACAGAAAAAAAGCATTTCATTGTGGGCTTGCTTACGGTTTCTTTCAGAGGGTTAGTCTGTTACCATCCCGGTAGGGAGCATGGTGCCCGGCAGGCGAGCTGCTGAAGAAGCCCCTGAGAGCTTGTTTCTGATGGCAGGGAGAGACCAAGACTGGGCATGGAACCTCGAAGCCCAGTCCCAGTGACATGCCTCCTCCAGCAAGGCCACAGCGCCCAAGCCTTCTGTAAGAATCCTGCCGACTGAGAACCCAGCATTCAAACACACGACCCCGTGGAGGCTAATTCGCCTTAAAATCACCACAGCTCTTTGATCAAGTTAGGATTGGGAATGAGAATTTGAGAATTACATTGTGATACTCTGTCTCAAATGAATGGCAGGAAGGGAGAGAAAAGGGGAATAGGGGTTTGGTGTGGGTGGGAGTTGGGGGTTAGGGTTTAATTATCAGTACCACAAAGCAGGGACAGGATTCATAATCCACAGGAACCTGGATACTTATCTGTTTGTTAATACTCCCGACCTGGGCATCATCCGGTCAGAAGCACCTGACAGTTGGACTCCACAGGCACTGGTGGCAAAGCTCACAAGTTGTGACTGATCCCTGCAGGCTAATTTCATTCTGTTGAGTGACACCATAAAGCGGGAACGGTGCTCCGGTTCTCCCGGAGGCACTGGGACAGAGTTCTCTGTGAGACTGACAAACGATTCAACCTGGGATTCCTCTTGCATGTCACTTGCACCGCCAGCATGTCTTCTCCTCGAGTCCCACACTGTGAGCCATACAGATGTATCTGGTTCCCCCGCACTGTTCCTATGGAAACGCAGCATCAATGGGCTTCTCAGCCCAATGCAAAGTGCTCTGAGTTCTTGCAAAGAAAGAAGCACCGCTTACAAAACAGCAACCTTTCTAATTATCAGCCATTAAGTGTCCGCCAACTTCAGCCAACAGATACGTGGAAAAGGAAAATAAGTCCTTTTAAAACCCTCAGTCTAGGGCCTGGAGAGATGACTCAACAGGGAGGAACATTTGCTGCCCTTGCGGAGGATCTAAGTTGGGCTCCTAACCTCACGACTGTCTCTAATTCCAGTTGCAGAGGAGCCAACAGTTCTCCTGACCTCTGAGGGTGCTGCACACATGATGTACTAAGCGAACACTCAGACGCATAAAAATGATAAATAAAAAAAAACCAAAACCCCCAACCTGATGATGTTACTACCTATTTGAAAGGCTTGCACGGCGTCCCGTTGCTTAGAAAATGAAATCCAAGCTGTGTAATTGGCACTTCACGGACCCAGTGGTTGCCTTTCTTCTCAAAACCAGGCTATACCACCTGCGTCAAACTTCCTCCTCCTCTCTGGCAGGGAGTTTAGAAGCTTTGTTGTGCTGTGGGCTTGCAGTCCACCCCCTTAGCGGCTATAAGATGAATTTATGGTCCCATCTAGAACCTGGGTTCATGCACATGAGAGCCAAATAGACTAACTCATGCACTGTGGAGCTTCTCATCCCCGCACCCCCCCCCATCTTATAAAAGCCAGGAATTCCTTTTTTTTTTCTTCAGGGGATTTTTCCAAAGACTCCCCCCTTCAGACGTCCCCTTCGTGTTGTCCCTGGCAACTGTTGCTTTTACTGTTAACTCTAGGCCATCTTTCTTATGCAGCGCCTCTCCAGATCTTAAAGGGGAGCTGCCCTCTCCCTTAAAGGCCCTGTCATGTTGATATTGGTCCAGTACTCTGTCCCCCTAATGCTGTCCAATCTAAAGGTCTGCACATGGGGTGGGCTTTAAGGTTTCAAATGCTCAAGCCAGGCCCAATGTCTCTCTCTTCTTGCTGCCTGCCAATCCAGGTGTAGGACTCTTAGCTTCTTCTCCAGCGAACACCTGACTGCATGCCACCATGTTCCACCATAATGATAAAGGACTAAACCTCTGAACCCAGTGCTTTCCCTTATAAGAGTTGCTGTGGCCATGGTGTCTCTTCACAGCAATAGAAACCCTAACAAGACAACCACTATGGTAGTGAGGGTCACATTCCTAATGAAGGTCTTTCTGGAGGATCGTTGGTGGGTTTCCCTCCCATCGAACGTGTTGATCTTCCTCTGTTCTTCTGTTCTAGGAGTAATCAAGCATCCCAGGTCTCTGATTGGTAATTCGGCCTCTCTGCTTCTTTGTTTTTTCTTTGTTTTTCCTTTGACACTCATACCAGACCCTGCACTACTATTCTTTTGTCTGCACCTTCTCTCTTGTTTATTTTTTTACCACCAAAACGCCCATTCATTCTTATGATCTCTAGTCAAATGCAGTTCACTGAGCAACCTTTCTTTATCCACTGTCCCTTTTTAATCAAACAAAAATTAGTCAGTCTAAAGCTAAGGACGGTGACTTGTCCTTACGATTTCACCATGCGAGGCAGGAAGACGGATATGTCAGATACCAGCCTGGGCTGCATGGTGAGTTCCTGGCAAGCCTAGACCGCAGAGTAAGACCTTGTCTCAAACAATTGTTTTAAAAAGCAGGGCTAGGGACATAGCTCAGTTTGTAGATTGCTTGCTTAGCATGAGTGAAGCTGCAGGATTGACCTTCAACACTGCATAACAGGCAATGAGGAACAGGGCGGCCCAGTAGAACCAGAAGTTTAAGATCATTTTCAGAAGTGAATTCAAGGCCAGCCCAGGGTACACAAGAACTTATCTCCCACTCCAGCAAAAAATATTTAAAAAAAATAAAATAAAAAAGAAAGAAAAAAAAAGAATTTCTCATCAATGGACCTTTCTTCCTTGTTTTTGTCTCCCTCTAAGGCTTTGGTCACTGGTCCCTATAATAAAGGAATTCATATTTTCAGAACTTTCTGGGCCACAAAATTAAGCTTCTCCAAGATGGAGACCATCTATGCCTTTTGCAAAGCCACTTCCTCTTCCTGAACGCACAGGAAGGTCCCATTTTCCAGATTTCCTTGGAGTTAGCTACAGCCTATGTGATTGATTCCAGCGAATGTTATGAGGGCAGAGATGATGTAAACACTTTGCAGGACTGGTCCTAAAAGATATCCTGATGACCTCCTGCTCTTGCTCTGCCTTGAGGATACAGGCTTGCTCATAAAATGAAAAGATTCCTCCAGGATAGCGACCCACAAAAGCTGCAACCCACACTGCAAATCATATGCATAAAAAATAAACTATGATCATATTATACCACTGGAATTCCGGGGTTACTTGTTATTGCGACACAACCCAGCTTATTTGTAATGTAGAAGAGGCTGTGTATTATGCGTTTTTTTGTCCCCCTGTCTCATCCTTTGGACTTAGTGGGTTTTACTAATACTTTCCAACTAGTGATGAAAAGCAAGCTAAATTGCTGCCATAAAACACATGTGTTTTCCATCTAGAAAAAAAAAACCTTACAGTTCCCTTGGGAGCAACATCTCTGTTGTTTCTGCAAGCAAGAGATAAATTATTTAACGAGCATATATTTCCAATGCTTACTGGAAGCTGTTAGCCCTCCTTTGATGATCATGAACGACAGAAGCAAGAGATGGAGGGGAAAGTGGGATGGGAAGCATTGTCAAAGACAAGGCCTTCTCCTTATAATGGGTTCCCTCTCCTCCGTAGCTTAAGGGTCACTTCTTGTTCACCTACTCTAGCAATGCCACACCATCTTCAATGTCCTGTATCTTCACAGTTTACTTTAGGGAATGGTCCTCAAGTTACAGCTACTTCTTTGGTTTGCCCATGTTGCAGACAAGATTGAAAGCCCCATGGAGAAACTCCATAGAACAAACTCCACAAAGTGGGCCTCTGGCCCTGCATGCCCTCCCACCTGTCTCTCTCTCTCTCTCTCTCTCTCTCTCTCTCTCTCTCTCTCTCTCTCTCTCCCTCCCTCCCTCTCTCTCTATCTTTTGCCTTCTCCTCCTCTCCACCCATCCCCAATGTATCCAAATTTAAAATCTTTTGAGAGTATGTCTGTGTTTCACACCGAAGTATCTCCTTGGCAAAGCTCTCCAAGTTTTTAAGTCGTAGATCAGTGTCCCCGCAGCCACCAGGATGCTCTGGAGATGTTTCCAGGTTGTCTTTCAGATTTGTCAGGACTGTAGGGGCCTTTTTGCTCCATCCTCGAGCAGGAGCTCACGAGAACTTGGAACTTGAATTTGAAAATGTCCAGTAAAATAAACTGAGTATGTTTGTCACTATTTACAAAATAAGACAAAAATGGGCGGTTCACATGTGTTCCCGACAAGGCACGCATTCCATCTTGATGTCGAGTAAAACCAATCCTGAGTTCAGAAAACCTGGTTTCGTGATCTGGGTCTGCCCCTAATTAATTGAATGACCCAGGGAAAGGGCTTAAATTTGAACTCTCTCTATTTGACCAGCAAGCCATCAAAAGTCCCTTTCGGGTCTCAAACATTTACATGTTTTTCTATACTAGCTATGCGGGTCCTGTTGAATAATGCATCATGCTATCTACGGTCAGGAAGAAATAATTTGTTGGTCTGTCAGGTGTGGAGGAATTCTGAATTGTCATCAAAGCAAGGCAGAGCCTGGCTGAGCAGTCGTTAGCTGCCTGATAAGAGTCCGTGAAAATACCCAGAATGGCAAGGGTGTTTGATGCTTTTGAGTCTCTGCATTAGATTTGTGTTTCTACAAAAGCCTTTGACTAACAAAATAGGACATTTATATCAGTAAGTCTTTCAGTATTATTTCTATTAAACACAGAGCAGGTTTGAACAGAAGCAGACTCGAATGTCAGAGCTTTGTTGCGTGGTGATAATTCAGTGGGTAATCCACCCTTTGGTTCACGTTAGTCTATAAGCTTACACCCCTGCACGGTGATAAGATGTGCTAATCAATCCTTTCGATTGGGTGTTCGGAAATTCTCAGCACTGCACCGTGAAGATGGACATCTGAAGGAGACTTTCCCCATGTTGCTTGAATATGAGGTCACAGCACTTCCAAATCCTTCATTAAATAACCATTTAGCTATCAAGGCCATAGAGGAGAATGAACTGGGGTGCTCAACCAATCATGTAACGGTAGGCTTTTAGCAATGATTGTTGCCATCGTCACTTCTGCTAACACGGGGGGGGGGGGGGGGGGGGGATCGCCACCCAGCTTTTTTTTCTGTCAAGCACAGTTGCTTCAGCGAATTCTGCATCGAGAACATAAAGATTTGAAGCAGTAGTTTGGGGGCACAGACTTCAGCAAGAAGGCTGGAAGTAGCCTAGGATGGTGTGTCTTCTGATTCTCCCTGTGAATGTCCCATGTTCCCATCCCATGTTCATGTCCGGGGGCGGAGGCTAGAACTGGACACACAATCACCCCATCAATCTGCTCCATCAGTTCTGCCGATCTTCGAGTCCCAGTCCTGAAGCTGGTCAAGATGCTGGTCCAGCCTGGAGGGAAATGGCTCCTCGTTCACCCACACCCACCCGGCCAAATCATCAGACATCCATTACTGGCTGAGTGAGGATAAAATAATTGGACTGGCGAGTGTCATTGGCATGGCTTCTCCAGCTTTGGGTTGGCATTTATCTAACCCTGCAGCAGCAAGCAGATTCCTTAGGAACCGTTGTTAATTTGAATGGGTTCACTTCCTTTGCTGCATTGACAATTCAACCTACTGTGTTTTAAAATAATCTTCTCAGTTTCGTCCTCAGGAGAGAGATGGCACAGTCTGAGAGAGAGGGTGGCAGAAGTCAGGCACTGGGTTTTTCGAGGCAGGGCTTTTCTGATGCTGTTAATCCACAAAGCTCCCAGAATTTCACAGCTCTGTTTCAGGGGATCTCACCATCTGCCCGGGTGTGGTGCGTTGAGTTGCTCAGTAGTGCTGCTGTGCTTTCGGGAGGCAGAACCTGACAATGCTTCACTGCTCTTCCATTTCCCACATGGTGTGTGACGCAATCACCCTTCTTCCAGCACAGGTGAGAGATGTCCCAGTGGATGCCTGGCTTTGCCAAAAAGGCCCCTTACACCCAAATGTGACGCTGACATTAGGAAGGCCAGCCGGCCATGTCAACTTTGACCTCTTCCACCTCATGGGCAATATCTACCCCGTTTCTTTTCCTGTGCTTCTATCTACAGAAAAATAGTACTTTAAATTTTTCTTGTATTATTATTATTACTGCTACATTTATTTATTGCTTGCATGTGCATGTATGTGTGTGCTGCGGCACATGTGTGGAGGTCAGAGGTCAGCTTGTTGAAAGCAGCTCTCTCTTTCCACTCTGTGCGTCACAGGGATAGAACTTAGGCCACCAGGTTTGGCAACAAGCACCCCAACTTGGTGACCATCTTGCTGTCCCTCGCCCCCCCACACACACATAATAAAAACCTGTGTAGGCGTAATAGTCTGTCCCGCCAATCAGCTCCCAAATAACCATGCAGAGGATTATAAGTGCTCACTCAATAGCTTAAGGTTGTTACTAACACTTACAACTTAAATCAACCGTATTTCTTATGTACATTCTACCTCACCTCATGGCGCGGTACCTTTCCTCAGCGTTGACATTTATGTCCTATAAACAGATTGTGCCACTGTGACTCTAAAATATGCTCTGGACCAGTGGTTCTCAATCTGTGGCTCTCAACCCCTGGGGGAATCAAACAATCCTTTCACAGGGGTTGCCTAATTCCATCCAAAAACACAGATGTTTACATTATAATTTCTAACAGTTATGAAGTAGAAATGGAAATAGTTCTGCAGTTGGGGGTCATCACAACATGAAGGACTGTATTCAAGGATCACAGCCTTAGCAAGGTTGGGAACCACTGCTCTATATTTTTGTATTCACTTGCATCTTCCTCTCAGCCTCCCTACTGAGAGTCTTCATTGTCTTCACCTGGGCTACCCGCCAGTTCCGAACTAGCATCCTTTAGTGTAACAGCTTCCCCAAAGGTTAGAGACTTTTGGAGGGAGGGAAACATCTCAAGGCATAGGATGTAAAGAAAAGCGAAACAACAAGATATTTAGGACAAGATATTTTCAGGAGATGAAACAACAGAATGTTTTAGGGGTATGTAAAACACTCTGTTCTTCCAGGAAGCTCCCTTAAGACAGCAAGTACACAAAACAGTTTCAGGAAGTCCCAGAAGCTGATCAGATTCTCTAGGCCCCTCCTCCTTCAAGAGTTTATAAGCAGTAGAGACTGTTGAGAGTCACTCTCAGATGAGCTAAATATCTATAAAGAAGACTCCAAGATAAGACCAGCTGCTTGGGAAAAGCTGGGACCAGATGAGCAGCCTGCAAAAAGCAGGGACCAGATGATGTGACCAAGAGAGGAGCCTGGAAGAAGCTCAGACCAACTGAACCACCAGAAAAGGACACTTTCAAAACTGTTAATCAGACTGATGACTGCACAGTTCAGGTCCCAAGAGCTGCCACCTACGCTGGAGTGGGCTTTGGCGATACAACTGTCTTTGAGTCAAGTCATTTATGCGCCTTTTAGCAACCCCTGACCCTCATTCCTATAAGTAACCCCAATAAAACTCCTGGACTTACCAAGCTGGACTTCAGTGCTATTCACACTTCTGTCTGTTGTGGGCTCACAATCTGGGGTGAGTGGATAGATGTGTGTATTGTGTCTCCTTAGGAAGTCTGTCACACAGCAGCTCCCTATTCGATCTACTTGGTCTCTCTACTCAACATTCCCCACGTAACGAAGTAATGTTTCAGGAATGTATTGGATCCCATGACCAACTTCTTTTAGTTTTCCTTGTAAACAGCTTCCTGTCACCCATAAAGTAAAAGTCAAACAAACCCATTAGGATAACGTATAGAACTTGGTCGTTCTGGACTTTGGCAATGTTTGGGACCTTATCAGAGGCCAGGCTCTCGGTCCCACATTCCATTCCCAGGAGACCTTGTCTTTTGATTGTTCTCATCTCTGGGCTCCTGTGTTTGCTCTGTTTCTTCTGCCTGGAAGACTCTTCCTCAAATATCTATATATTTGATGTCACCTCAAAAAACTGTATTATTCTATAGCTTAAAAATGCATTTTCCATAATTGTTGTCTCGTACAACTTTTCCTGCAGAGTTTGGAGTGACTTTGCCATTGAACACAGCTGAGAAACATCTGTCCCTCCACCCCATGCCTGCCACATCTCCCTTAGGCTAGAAATACAGTATGGTAGCAAGCATATGTGTAGCATGCACAAGGGACTGGGTTTGAGCCCCTGAACCACAAAGATAAAAGAAACAGAGCACTTTCCCTATTAATTTTGCTCCTCTCGCTATGATTTGCTTTCTGTGAGGCACCATAACCACCTAAATGATCTTGTTCATTGATTTTCTATATTCTGCACAAAGATGGGAGATCCCTGGGAACAGGATGCCGGGCTGCTTACCCACTCAACCAGCACAATGCCAGGTACGGAAAGATGGGAGGCATGTGCATTGTATACGGTGGGGTGGCAGCAAGAAGGACCTGTGGACAGGAAAAGGTAGGTTTCCTTCCTGGTTTTCCTTTCACTTTCTGGCTCACCTGCAAATACTGCTTCCGATTTGTCTTCTCCTAGGTTTAGATTGCAGCGGGGAGTCCCTCAAGGTGAGGTCTGTAATTACAGGGGTTCTGTGCTTAGTTTTGAGAAGAACCTGATGCTTAGCTTTCCTTTCTGTGTAGGTCATAGCAGCTAACAGGTCCTGAAACGATCAGGAATCGAAAGCAAATTCTCTTACGTTCTTATAGTCTAAAATAATTATAATAACTTGTTCTATTTCTCTGTGGATTTTTCTCTGCCTAAGGCACAGGTCATAACAATCAATCCTGACGTTCTCAGTTCGGAATGCTTCCCCGCTCACCAGGGCAGGATGGGTCTTGGCTCACAGTGGTGAGTTCCGAGTTTGTCTGCAACCCTACCACTAACATAGCTGAAGAGCCCAGTGAGTTCATAGGCCTTCTGGCCACTCGGATCTCTCATTGCACAGGTGGAAGCTGAGGCTAGATGGGAATCACACATCTACTGCCTTGTCATACAGGGCAGGGCTGATGTGGACTGTAAGACACAACCCCATAATCCCGTCTCTCCTCTGTACCCCACTACTGTGGCCTTCGCTGAGAGCCACCTCTCTGCAGTCAGAGCCCAAACAATGCTCTCATTCTTGCCACTGACAGATGTTTGAATGTCCACGCTCCCAGATCCTGTACTCCCTCACAAGGTTTTCTTTATGCCTAGAACATCAAAGGGCTCCACTTGAACAGCCTCTGCTTGTGCGACTGAAAAATCACCTCCACCGTTAATTCGTAAACCCAGTAAGACCAGGAGCCTGGCTCCGCACCTCGGGCCACTATAAACACACACGCTGAAGTCAACATGATAAAAACATTAATCTCTGAGTGAACACACAGGAGGCAGGGGCAAGAGGTTAATATTTTCAAAGAATAGATACGCTAGAATCTTGGGAACTCGTGTGATTCAAGGAGGGAATTTGAGATTTCTGTATGAAAGAAAAGCCTGGGTTTTTTTTTTCCAGAAAGTTCATCCCAGTGTTGAGAGCTGGCCAAAGACTTTGCCAGTCAGTTGCCTCTTCCTAGTATGGGAATTCAGCTGTATTTTCTTTGATTATATAAGGAGAAGAGAGGAAAGACTTTGAGTTGATTAACCAAGCCAGGTCAGCTTTCTTATCTGAAAGAGGGGTGTTTTTTTTCCATTCTAAAATAAGGCCAGCTCTCTCTCTCTCTCTCTCTCTCTCTCTCTCTCTCTCTCTCTCTCTCTCACACACACACACACACACACACACACACACACACACACACACACACACACAATGTGCCAGTACTGCAAGCCGCACCTTATGGGCCCTTTGCCTGAGAATGCAGAGCTGGCAGGTAGCCTTCATTGACCTGGACACAGAGAAAATCCAGACTTCCTAGGAACTGAACAACAGCTCTGTCTTGACTCAGTACACAGCAGTTCAGCTGCCGAGTGTGACTCCCGGGTTATGATTCGGCCATTGTCTGGCTCCAGCTTCATCTACATGTAAACTAAGGAAGGATTCGATGACTTTAAGGCTTAAGGGATTCAGGACAGAAGGTTAGCTTCTCATTTTCCCCTGGCCACCCTGGAAGAGCATCTTCCTGCTTGTCTTGGATAGAACCTCATATGGTTCCTTAGGGGGACTGTAGGTCAATGCTGACCCCACCTGGGCCTCTCATGGACCAGTTGTGACAATGCAACGGGGCTCAGAACCAAACTAGGACAAATATCTCTAGGACGGAAAGAGCTATGGTAGACCTAATAACACTCCCGGGATTACAGTGAGAAATGACCACCTCTTACCCTTGAAAGGAGTGACTGTGCCACCTCACAAGAGAAAAGGACAGAGAGACCTGGCAAGAGCAATCAAATTACAGGGCTTGAAATTGGAGCTGCTGGATTGGGCTCAATGTACCTGTCAGGGAGCATGAGCTGTCCATCACATCTTAAAAGAGGCTATATTCTACGGCCCCGGGTTCAGAGGTTCGAGTCAGTGAGCAGTTGTTCCCATGGCTTTTGGTCTGTGTTAAGGCAGCTCATTGTATCAGAAGTGCATGGCAGAGCGACCGTGCTCCCCTCATGGTTAGCAGCTGAAGGACAGAAAAGGACACCAAGATCCCAGAATCTCCTTCAAGAGCCAACTCCTCAGTGACCTAAAACCTCACGTAAGTTCCATCTCTAAATGTTCTCACCACCTTCCAATAGCGCCAAGCTGGGGCTAAGACTTTAAAACATGGATAGTTGGGGCACAGCTAAGATATAAACTATTAGCAGCTCCCTATAAGGAAGAGGCAGACGGCAGGGTTAGAGTCAGGGGAGGAGAGCTGGTCATGAAAGCATCAGTGGGGTGAGAAATTTTAAGACGAGGCAGAAGAAGGGCTATGCACCAGAAAACACCAACCTTCCCCTAGGAGCTGGAACAGGTAAGGAAAAAAAAAATCCTTCCATGAGGCTCCAGGGAACAGAGCTCACCGATACCTTGAGTTTAATAAAATAAAACTCATTTTGGACTTCTGGGCCCACAGAAATATTAATTTGTGCTGTTTCAAGCCATAAAGTGTGTAATAATTTGTTAGGGTGCAATAGAAACAGCTGTTATTAAACACTTTTCAAAATGATTTATTTTTATTTTATGTGTGCGAGTGTGTTGTATGTATGTCTGTGCATTGCATGTGTGTAACATCTACAGGGACCTAAAGAGGTCTTTCTATCCCCCGGAACAGGGGGTTACAGGTGGTTAGGAGCCACCATTGTGGGTGCTGAGAATTGAACCCAAGTCCTCTAGAAGAGCAGCCAGTACTCATGAACCACCCCTCTAGAATCATAACAACCAGTTTTTAAAATGTAAATGCAAACAACTTTTGGACAACAGATTTGACAAGAGTAGAAGAGATTGAATCTACTGCATCTTTAAGAGCAGTCAAGATGTTTGCTGTCGTTGGTATACGAAATAACCCACACAATGTTCACCTGTGAGAGCTATGCAATTGGTGGATCCAATCACTGAGGTGATGGGGTCAGGATGACAATTACCTTACTGAGAGATGGAGAAAGGAGGTCACAAGACAGTTTGCACTTGAAAGGTACATGTAGACCTGAGCCCCTCCTGTCTGTCTGTCTGTCTGTCTGTCTGTCTAGAGGTGAGCAGTTCTGCCTCACCACAGGCCCAGAATCCATGCAGCTAAGTGGTAGACCAGAACCTCTGGAACCATAAGTTACAACGAATCTTTCCCTGTTGAAATCATTTATAACAAGGGTTTGCCACGCTGATAGAAAAGCGCTAACACAAAGGCCAAAATGAAAAGAGAAACTCAGAAACAGAGGACCAAAATATCAGGAGGGTTTGTGACTCTTCTCCCACTTGCTAGGTCTCAATGGTCTGCTCGAGACACGCGGTCACAGTATCTGCCCCAGCCCAAACTGCTTTTCCATCTGCGTCCATATGCAGAACACCGTTCCGGGATTCAAACGGTGACCTGAGATCTTAAAAGACGCTTCAGGCTTACTAGCCTTTCTTTCGTCTCTGTTACTCCGTCAAAAACACAAAGGCGGTGCATTAGAAGAAATTAATATTCTCCAAGGACAGTAGCTGAGTCAGAAAGACCTTGAGAATTAGCATTTTTTGGCAATAAATAAATCCAGTTAATTAAAGTAGTCCTTTTCAAGATTCTCCTTCAGCCGTTTTACCAAGAACTAACAATGGGCATAAGAGCCACGGTGCTGGGACTGAGAGAGCATCTTATACACAGAGTCGTGGGTCTCAGAGCCGGTGTCTTCATGATACGGAGGCATGCGGCAGCATCCCTCATTCTCTGTCCCACTGTGTTATTTTATTTCGCCATCAGTAAGCTAATGTTATATTATTTATCTGATTAGCATATCCTATTTCCTCTCATTAGCCTATTAGCCTATCACCTCCATAAGGCAGAAGCTGTGTCTAATTCATTGTTGCCTCTATGGCGTCTAGAACAGTATGTGGCTAATAGTGTGTGCTTTAAAAATAGCCTTTGAACGAGAAGCACATTAGAAAGTGCTCAAAGGTTCTTTGAGGGAACAGGAACCCAGCTGGTTGGATTCTTCCAGTGAATCTGAACTGTTTCGAGCCTCACATAAGCCTTGAAGCGAGCATGTTAGGGTGGCGGTTTTGGTTTTTCGAGACAGGGTTTCTCTGTGGCTTTGGAGCCTGTCCTGGAACTAGCTCTTGTAGACCAGGCTGGTCTCGAACTCACAGAGATCCGCCTGCCTCTGCCTCCCGAGTGCTGGGATTAAAGGCGTGCGCCACCACCGCCGGGCATCTGCAAAATGTTTTAAAAAATACCTTAACCTTACTTTATGCACATTGGTGTGAGGGTGTTAAAAACCCTGGAATTGGAGTTACAGACAGTTGTGAGCTGCCATTTGGGTGCTGGGAGTTGCACCCAGACCTTCTGGAAGAACAGCCAGCATTCTCTCCTACTGAGCCATCTCTCCAGCCCAGGAAGCAGCATGTCTAGTCAGGAGGTGGACAAAAGACAAGCTAGATGCTCCAGTGAAGAAAGAGTCTAACACGGTGTGTGACCCTCCAGACTGGAGTTGCTAAGCAGCCACAATGAACTAGTCTGAATATAAGAATCTGAGCCGGGCAGTGGTGGCACATGCATTTAATCCCAGCACTTGGGACGCAGAGGCAGGCAGACTTTAAATCCCACTGAATGGCAAGCCCCATCAAAGCAGGAATGCTCTAAAGCCTCACTGGAGAAAGTTTTCTGACATTAGGGACTCCAAGTGTCAGCCTCCTTGGGAATTGGGCCAATACACATCTAGTTATTTTCTTTCTTTTGCTTATCTGCATATTGCAAAGTCAGACCTCATGAGGAGTGGTATTACACTATACTCCATATGCTGGACATGGTGGCGCACCTTTAATCCCAGCATTCAGGAGGCAGGCTGATCTCTGTGAGTTGAAGGCCAGCCTGGTCTACATAGTGAGTTCCAGGACAGATATAGAGAAACATTGTCTCAAATAAGCAAACAAACAAATAAATACAGACTATATAATTGACCAAGACCACATAACTTTGTGTTTTGAAATTAGCTTTTAACCCATTCCTATCTGAATCTCACTCATGGGATCCCTCTATTATGTCAGGAATCACAGAGGGCCTTAGGAGTTCGCAGCCTGTGAGGTTGGTAAAGGAAGAAGAATGATGTAATTTAACATTTCAGGCCGGGACCAATGGAAGCCATAAATTCTATGAATTCTGCTTCTTCCAGTAGAAAATAGACTATAATTTTTGATTCATAGTATGTATGCATATTCATGAGCTAACATATTTTTTTACATTTAGCAAGACATCTGTAAGCAGCGCCCCTCCACGACCTCTGCATCAGCTCCTGCCTCCAGGTACCTGCCCATTTGAGTTCCTGTCCTGACTCTTTTGATAATGAGCAATGCTGTGAACATGTAAGCCAAATGAACCCTTTCCTCCCCAAGTTCCTTTGGTCGGTTGTGGTGTTTCACTACAGAAATAGCAACCCTAAGAAAGATAGCTTCCCTGAGCAACTAGCTATTGGCAGGATATTTTTATGTCAGCTTGACACAAGCTAAAGTTGTCTGAGAAGAGGAAACCTCAATTAAGAAAATGACTCCATAAGATCCAGCTGTAGGGCATTTTCTTAACTAGTGATTGCTGGGGGCGGGCCTAGCCCATTGGGGGTGCCATCCCTACACTGGCAGTCCCGAGTTCTATATGAAAGTAGGTTGAGCAAGCCAGAGGGAGCAAGCCAGTACGCAGCACCCCTCCATGGCCTCTGCATCAGCTCCTGCCTCTGGGTTCCTGCCCTGTTTGAGTTCCTGTCCTGACTTCCTTTGACAAGGAACAGTGAAATGGAAGTGTAAATCAGATTAACCCTTTCCTCCCAACTTGCTTTTGGTCATGGTGTTCCATCACAGCAACAGTAACACTAAGACAAGTCACTTCTTCCTTCAGCCTGGGCCTCCACAGTTAAAGAGGTCAGAATGAATGCTGCTGTTGGTTGACATGGAGAAGCAGAGCCACATGACTAATAAAAACCACCTTGTGGGGCATGGAAGCTAGTCTTCTCCTCATCTAGAATCTGTATGGCAGCTAATTCCCAAGGTATCGATATTTTGACCAGCCAGGCTTCAGGGCATGTGCTGTTGCTGACTCTAATTGATGTTACCATTTTCTTTCCACCACAAAACCCTGCAGAGTCGGGAAACTCCGGCAGGTGGTCTTTGCATATGTGTGCCTGTTAGACTACTAGAAAATTTTGCTCCATTTTCTTCTCTCTCTCTCTCTCTCTCTCTCTCTCTCTCTCTCTCTCTCTCTCTCTCTCTCTCTCTCTCGTAGTGGGACCTTTTTTGTACCGCCAGCTCCCAAATAATGACACGGAGACTTCTTATTGATTATGAAAGTTTGGCCTTAGCTTAGAATTGTTCCCAACTAATTCTTAAAACTTAAATTAACCCATTTATATTAATCTCTGTTCTGTCAAGTGGCTCTCATCAGTGTAGTATGTCTGATGTGTTCTGCATCCCACTGGCCAGTCTGGCCTCTATGATTCTTCCCCAGAGTTCCTCTCCCTCCCCAGAAGCCCAGCTTATCCTCTCCTGCCTAGCTACTGACTGCTCAGCTCCTTATTAAGCCAGTCAGAAGTTGCCTTGGCAGAGACCCATCTTCACGGTGTACAAAAAGATTATTCCGCAACTCCTTTTCATTAGCCCTGCGACAACCACAGCTCTTCCAACAACTGAAAGCGCTCCGCCCTCAGGCTGAGTCCCTAGTTTCTTCAGGCTTAATTTTCCTCACATGGATGAGGCTGGGTTCTCTCACTAGACTGAGCAGAATTAAGTCCTAAAGAGATTGCATCATAATTAAAAGATAAAGTTACAGCAAATCTAATTTCACAGATCTTAATTAGTTTTATTTGCTGTTCTAGCATTACACAACGGTACTCACTGACAAAGAAAGGTCCAGAAGGCCCAGGCCCAGCACATAAAGGAAGTAGCACACAAACAAAGTGAGCCACACATGTACCCTGACTGACCATAGCTCTCTCTTACTAGAACACGATTCCAGCAGTTGGCTGCTTGTGACCAGCTGCCATTCAGCTACTCTTACAGTTATAGAATGTTTTCGGATCAAGTTAGTCAGTGGGTCACTAGATACAGAAAAACATTTAGGCCAAATTTAAAACACGAAGGGAGGCAACTTAAGGCCAAGCCTAGTTCGTGAGGAGAATGGCACACGGCATTCCTGATCCACCCGTGGATTTCAGACCCTATGTACCCATTGTGATCTTATGGCTCTCTTCCTGTATTTCTTTTAGGTACCCAAATGTTTAAGCAACCATAATGCATAGATAGCATCTGTAGTTATGATAACTGAAAATTCCTCAGTTTTTCTGACATCCTCCCCTTTCTACATGATCATCCAAGTGAATGAACATTACAGGAGACTCTGAAGCCACAGAGTTGGTTCCATATGCAACCTGATGGATTCTGGTACATCATGCCCAGAGCTGCACGTTAGCTAGGAGCTGGGGCAGCATCACAACCTCCTTTCAGGACAGAGCAGGGTGACTGTGGGCCAAGTTCCATATAGTCATGGATTCCTTGGAATCCTGTTTAGGCAGAAGCACTGGATGCTAGTCTCTGACTTGAGATGTAGGGATATCCTTTAGAGTTATGCAACATTGTGGGTTTTGGCTATGAGAGATAATTAAAAAAAAACTCAAAGTATTAGTATTTGTGTTTGTGATAAGCAAGATGTATTTATTGACCTGTAAGTGTCCAACATTTCTCCAGCCCAGATATTATTGCACATAGTTGATAAATGTACAGGACTTTGTAGTAGTGTGTAGAGACTCAGGTCATGGAGCTGAAGATGAGAAAGCAACCCTCTCCAATGAAGAAACCATCAGAATGGGAGAGCTGGGGTCAGAAAGACTGACCACGCAGAACTGTATCCTTTCTAATTCTTAGCCAATTGTTTCTTGCTGGCTTTGAACTCAGCTTCTGGGTCCATGAGGGTGAGCGGAGCTTTGTTTTGTTTCCCAACCATATGGAGAGCACTATAGTCTGAATCTTAAATGGCCTCACAGGCTAGTGTTTGGGAAGCTTGTTCCCTGGCTGGCGGGGAGCGTGAGTACTTTGACAGACCACCCCATCTCCAATCCCTCCCTCCCTCCTCATCCACAGCCCACTCTTTCCTCATCCGGGTGTGAAATCCCCAAGTCTAGGCACCAAGTGATCAAGCTACTGCAGGACAAGTTCTCGGAGAAGGAAGCTAACCTTGTGGATGAGCTTTACTGCAAGGGAGAGCCTCGTGGCCAGAAGGGCAGGCATGATGGGGGCTTGAGGTAGGAGAGCAGCAGAGACAGCGCGGTGAGTGAGTTCTTGAATGGACAGAAAGGCTTCCCTGCCAAAACTGGGAGAGGAATGTCATGCAAAGAGACAGCTTCAAGTAGAAGACCAAAAATATAGCTTCCCTGCACTGCAGGAGGAGGCTGGTAGCTGAGTATGGGAGACAGAGAGAGCCTTTAGAGAGATGTTTTTGAAAAAACTGATTTTCTGGCTTTCAAAAGTTACAGGGGCTGCTAGGAAGTTGTTTCTGCACCATGTGAGTTGGTCTAGCATAACCTATATGCACATTATACATTTTACAACTCTGGTGGAAGGAAAAACCTTTAGTGGGTATTTTGCAGCTTAATTATATATTTTTTTTTAAAGAGAAAGGCAATTTGGTAGTTTATGGAGAGTCACATAACCCTAATACCGCAATTGCCAATTGTTTCCAATCATATGAAGAGCCAACAATTCCTTGGATAATTCTTCTAGTGCCTATGTTTCAGAAATTCTTTTATAAGGTATCCCTCAGGAAACTGGTGTACCGTCCAAGAAACATTTTCACCTGGGAAAGATTTAATGAACAACTGTCTACATGAGTAATGCCATGTCTTATCTTAATAAGTGGAAAATAAGAAGCCAACACGGGTTCAAGACTCCAGTGCTGCCGTTTTACAGCCAACGGGGAACTGACTATTGATCTTTGTCTCTTCATTTCACTACAGAACAAGGAAGGTTTTGTCAGCAGGCGTACACCCTTTGTAAAGGCCAACCTTTGGCAGAACGATCCTTACCCAACTTGGCCTACATTAAGTAAGTTGATGATCAGAAACTTCTCGATCATTAGTAGAGTGAGTGACTCTACCATGAGGATGGAATCAGTGCATAGCAAGCATCTCCAAACTCCTCTGCAGAACTCTCTGGACTGCTGACTCAGCTGGGGATGGTATGTGATAGCCAATATTTCCTGCTGTTCCTGAATACATTGGTGTGATGTGGAAACTTAAGTACAAGAAAGTAACGAACCATCTACTTGGTTAAAATAATCTCCTCTCCTGACTTGTTTTTCGATTTGCTTCATTGCTGTTGGCTTGGTTCAGGGGCCTTGCTAGTGGGACTCCGTAGTTCAAGGGCATTTCATGTCTCTGTCCATCATGTTCCTGATAGACATTATCACAGTCTCCCTGACAAACTCTGTCTCTTTGGGAGTCTTAAGTGGTTGTACATGGCCACCCACAGTGTGGGAAATAGTCTCACTCCAGTCAAAATGACCAAAACACGAACAACAACAAAAAGAATCCCCCAGTGAGCTGAGTGGATGCATCTCAACGAGACTTTGTGCACGTTCAGCCTAGTACGTAACTGTCCCAGCTGGTTCTTCAGGAAGTCAGTGCTGTCGTAACATGAACCTATATGAGCCTACACTTTCAGGCGCGCAGAGATGAGAACGGAGAAGATAATCCAGGCCCCAGTGAACGCAGCTCTGACGGACACGACCATAGCAAACCCCTCAGGCCACTGCCCGTCCATACGGCTGCAGTTCCTACCTTGTTTGTGGCACTTTCACTTTGGAAGAAATAGAAAAAAAATAACTAGAAAACAAACCCTCAGCATGACTTTAGGGTGAAAAGTAGCCTCTAGGCTAACCTTCACCTGACACTCTATAATCCTGCCCTAAGGACAGACGAGTTAACCTGTGAACCTGCAAGGCGTGAATGACGCACATAGGGACCCAGGTCGCTCTTGGAGATGTGTCTCTGAATGCAGACAGACAGAGAGACACAGGCATTTCATGTATATGTCATCATGCTGGCATCAGAGGGCATCTGCTAGTGATGTAACTATAATCCTCCAGTGTCCAAGATTCCCTGTGAACCTGGTACTTAACTAGACACTGTCAGTGAACCCCTGGAAAAGAGGGCATTAAATACATATATTTGGCACTCACCCACATAATAGGGCTGGCATTGGCCCACTGAATAGATAGTTTTCAGATGTTTCTGTATGTGTTTTGATAATTATTATGACAGCAGACATATATAACCCCAGGTACATATATAATTATTTGTACAACATATATATTTTAAGGGTAGCCTCACCACACACTATTGTCAATTTTCTACTTGTGTGGTGTTTTAATAATTACTGTGATTTAATGCCCATCTATAATTTCACACACATATAATTACATAGAATTAATATATAATATAAATACTGCTGTTCAACATGAGCCATATTTTTTTTTAAAAAAATTACCCAGCCCCTAGTCGATTAGATTACAGGCTTGAACTAGCTCTCTTCCCTTGTCTGTGTGCACGGGGGCCTCCTGTCTTTGGCTCGTGAGCCCGAGGCAGTCAAGGGTACCACAGCTGAACAACTTTGGCTCTAATAGATCGTAGAACAGCTTCACTTGGGGCAGGTTACCAGGCAGGCTTGTTAGCATGCCCTTCCCTCCCCAGCTGCTGCCAAAAGTTCTTGTCAGGGTATCTTGTTCTGCACAAGATAAATCAGACGTTGGAGCCTGGCCAGGCATGAGAAGTCTCTGGAGTTGTCCCAAAGGGGCCCCATGCAATTGTTTAGGCAGGTTGCCTGGCCGAGCCAGTCAGAATATTCAGGAGGCCCAGTAAGTGCTTTTGTCTAAGCCATCTACCGTCATGGCTCCTGGGGACCATGGTTGAAGTGAGACTTGAGTGTACGGCTGTCAAGTCGCTTTTTTTTTTTTTTTTTTAATAACTCAGATAAAAGCTGGGAAGTCGCATAGCAAAGGGTAGGATTACAATGCTCACCCTTGCTACAGCTGTCTGGGATCCCCTTTTGCCACTCTCGTCCTGCAGCTGGGCCTCTGGGTCTTTGGGGTGCTCAGTATCCTAGAGGGGGGTCTCTGGTGCCCCATTTCTCCTTCATCCTTTACTTCCCCCCATCTTCTGCAACTGAGAGCTGAGTTTCAAAAGTCACTTGCAGCCAAGGTTTTCCTGTGTGTGTGTAACACTGCCAGGCTGAGATTGATTTACCAAATAAATGGACATTAGAAATCCACAGAGTCAGATCAATCTTTAATGAAAAACCAACAAACGTTTAAAAAGCCACCATTAAGTAGCTCAGGGTTGAAGGCAGCTCTCGCTAATTGGCACCCGTAGGCTTTCACCGGCTGCCAAGTTCCAGGGAACTGGCTGTCACCCCAGCTCTACCAAAGGAGGTCAGCGCTCCGCGGGGCTGGGTTGCAAGTTACTAATTAGGGGGACATGGGCGGTAGAGCGCCCCTATCCAAACGGACTTTCTTCTTCACATAGGCATCGCCCTGAAATCTGAAACGCGCCCTGATCACTAGCGGAGAAATTGCTAAGCGGTTTCTGTGCTCACACTATCAATCGTCTCCCCGGTGACCGGGGGCCAGAAGCGAAGAAGCCGCGTTCGGAGTGAGAAGAGTATTCACCGGGGTAGAGCAGTGTATAGTTGTGTATGAAATTGGACCTTCGGAAGGATAAAGCAGAACGACTCCCTTTGCAAACATTTAATTGTCAGTGTTTTTCCTAGTTAACTCGTTTCCAACAATTTTTCTCAGCCTCTAGATACTCATTAGAAGTCCCTGGGCTAGGGGCTGGGTGCCCAACACAGGCAGCTCTCCAACGACTCTGGAGATGGAGTCTAAACATCGGTGATTATTGTCACGCATCTCCCAAGATTCTCCAAGTGGGGCTGCTTAAAAACTCCTGCTCCACAGGAACAGACAGTTGCCTGATTTGTTTCCTTTTTTTTCTTTTTTTAGGGCTTTGCTCTACAGCCCAGCAAGGTTATTAATTTACCATCCCCCTTGCCTCATCCCCCTAAGGCTCGGATTGTAGACCCATGACTTCTTCACCTGTCTCAATATAATTGGTTCTTCTTCTCCTCCTCCTTCCATCTCTTCCTCCTTCCTCTTCTTTATTTTCTTGTGTGTGTGTGTGCTATGCTCAGATGTCTGCATACATATTGCTGTTAGACACAGGTGTATGCTTGTGTGGAGAGGTCAGAGGTCAATGTCAGATGACCATTGTTTTCCACCCTACTTTTCTGAATCGGGATCTCTCACCGAACCCAGAGCTTACCAGTTTGGCTAGATTGGCTGCCCAGCAAGCCCCCAAGGATCCTCCTGTCTGCTTCTCTGGTGCTGGGAAGACGGACACATGCTGCCATACCCGACTTTTTAATGTGGATGTTGGAGGTCTGAATTCAGGTCCTTAGCCTTACGGAACGAGCACTTTATCTACTGAGTCATCTCTCCAGTCCAAGATGCTTTTTTTATGCAACAGTTTTACAAATATGTAACCAAAACGGTAAAAGCACCATGTAGGACGCTGAAAAGGCCTTATTCTTGTAGTCTCCAGATTGTCCTCATGGCTTTGAATACATCCATTCATGGAGAAGTTTTTGTCTGCAAAACACATATTTTTCTCAGCGACAAGTATCAGTCTGCAAGAGTTGCCATAACCAAGTACCACAGACTGGAGAGCTTCAACCACAGAAACAGATTTTCTGAGTTCCGGGGGGCCTGAAGTCCAAGCAAGATCAAGTTGTCTCTCCCGTAGCCTCTTCCCTCGGCAAGCAGATAGCTGCACTTTCCCTGTGTTCTCACAGGGTCCTCCCTCTGTGCATTTGTGCCCTGGACACCTCTGTTCATCGGGAGTCATATTTGGATCAGGGCCCACGAATATGAGCTCATTTTGCATCTATCGCCTCTTTAAGGAACCCTGACTCCTCCAAGTAATTGCTTTGCAGGATTCTGGGGGTTAGGAGGTCAACATACAAGAGGGAAAGAAGGACAAAATTCAGTCCATAACAAGCATTTGGAAATCATAGTAGATGTTTTTAAAATGATGGTAGGGGGAAGTTAAAATAACACTTTAAGGCAAGTTTATTTAATTAAATAAAAAAGGAATTGAGAACAAACAGAAGTTACCCGGGCATGTGTAATATAAAAGGTCTTGAACCACGGCCCATCGCGATGGGAAGTGGTGCCAGAGGGAACAAGTCCTAGGGCTCACTGAAACTCACTCTAGTACATCCTTGTAAAGGTGTCCTTGATCATCTGCCCATCTGGGCTCTCAAGTGTCTCCCTTGTCCGAGTTGGCCCAGGCAGCCCAGGTGGCTCTAAGACCATGGTGTCGGAGATCGTCCCTTCCTAAAAGGTCTCTCCTCTCTTGGCACGGCAGGTGTTCATGATTTTATAGTCATTGAAAAGTGGCTAGGTTCTAGAATTCTAGATGTAAGTTAAAACACCATATTTTTTCCACCTGAATAATTCATTCTCAGGGCTGGGAAGATGGGACCTACGTCCAGTCCCCAGAATCCACATTAAAATGTAGGGAATGGTGGTGTGTGCTTGTAATCCCAGGGCCAGGGGTGCAGAGCTGGGAATCATCCCTGTGACTTGTTGGCCAGGATGCCTAGACTGGCAATCATCAGCCAGACGAGAGAGACTCTGTCTTAAAAAGCAAGGCTAATGGTGGCTGAAGAGGAACAAACACGGAAGGTGGAGCACATACATGTGCACCTGTGTGCTCCTATACACACACAAACATATATGAATGAATAAATCTGTAGACATGTGACTCTGGGGAAATAGCACACCTGTGGGTTTGAACTGATGCACAGCCGAACTTCTTGTGAAACTGGATGTTCCCAGAGAAGAGACGGTAAGGAAGATGGAAGCAGCAGATCAGAGAGGACACTGCCAAGTGTGTGGGCACGTGTGTAATGTGTGCTTGTGTGTGTCGCGTCCACCCTCAACCAGCAAGGAAAAAACGCAACACCCGGAGCTCTTCCTGCAGCAGTTTTCAGGACTTTATTCACACCAATCTATCTCCTTCTCCTTCTCTTTCTCTCCTCTCTCCTCTCTCTCCTTTTCCTCTCTCCCCGGGGAAACCTCTCCCAGCCCCCAAGTAGGCATGGGCCGCCAACCCCGAACTGCCAGGTGGGCACTGCCCATAGGTTCACGCATATGCAGGCAGCTGATAATCATTGCGTGATCATAGCATAGGTCAGGCCTTAGCCATCTCAGGAGTTGATTATACATCTCCATCAGGTGTGACACCACACAGCTCGCTACAGTTCCCCCTTTTGTTTTGTAAAGCCACAGGTAAGAGTAGAGGTCTGATCTCTGTTAAAAATGAGACATGTACTAGTGTCTGTCCAGGTGTCATCCACTCAGAGAACACTAGACCTGTCCGGTGCCTTTTTACAGAGGTGGGAGCTAGACACCAACCCACATGCAATCAGACTTGCTCTTCCCTGAAGAGCCTCACAGCAAGGAAAACCGAGAAGAGAAACTTCCAACATGGAAGGGGTGGAACGATTCTAAAAAAGAATCAGGCCCAACCATTTTTTTTTGTTGTTGTTGTTGTTTGTTTGTTCGCTTGTTGGTTTCGCTTGATTTGTCTTAGATTGCATTTATCAGATGTAGGATTCAGTAGGGGAAAAAGTCACCGAACACATTTATAATAAGGAGTGAGTCAAATTTTGGCCAATTTCTCAGGCTCTAACAGGACTTTCTTTCAGGCCTAAGCCCCCTCCAAACCAGCAGGCAAACAAGCCTATGACTTCACAAGCTACTCACACTGCCATCACTGTCCGCAGGGAAACTAGATCCTGGCGAGGCACACAGTAATTTAACAGGGGCCAGTTTGGGCCTCAATAAAACCTGGTCATTACAGAACATGGGAGACCCGACTCCTCCTTCAAGAACCTGCCCTGGGTAGCTAAAACCGGTCTCCTGAATTAGACATTGGTGAGCAGAGAAAACAGTATGGACTAAGGGACTTCCAAAAGTCTTTTCTTGCTTACCAGCAAAGTAGGCCAAAAACAGCAACCAGTGTAGACTAGAATTTATAAAAGCTATCTAGATTCCACCTCAGGAATGTGAAGGGAACTGAAGTCTCTCCTAAGCAGTATCTTTGTGTGCAGTTTGCCTTAAAAAAAAAATGCAGTTGAGTTTAGGTCACTGTTCCTTTTCTACAGTTTTTTCCCCCTTGAATCAGGGTCTTGCTACATAGCTAAGCCTGGCTTTAAACCCATGGCCCTTCTGTCTCTATATCCCTCGTGCTGGGATTAAGCATGGGTGATCATGTATGATTCCTTCATCTTCTAAGCCAGTCTCCGAAAGAGACTTGTTTCCTTTGATTTGTGGTTCCTAGATTTTTGGATAGTCTGTGAAATCAGGTCTGTGTGTCTGATGCTAAGTGGATATAAAATTGAGGGACTAAAGCGGGTGGACAGGAAGGGTGCCGTTCCTGCCTTCTCATTTCCCTTTATTTGTTGGGAAAATATTGCATTGCAGATGGTTAACTTCACTGTTTGAAGCAAGCTGAAGTAAATGCCCGGCCTTTGGCTAATGCTAACTAGATCTCATTGTTCATAACTCTGGCGGGTGAGCAATAGAAGGTGAATCACAAATGAACTGAAATATGGATGAGACTTGCTCTCTGCTCCTCTTCTTTGCCCTCTTCACTCTCAGTTTTATTTCTTAAGAAACACACAAGACCTTAATATCTCCCTTCTGGAACCTCTGCATTCAATGAATTCTTATAGCTTCCTGGTGATAAAACCATCACACACATGCGCACACACAAACGCACTCATGCACGCATGCCTGTACTCACCACACAAATGTGTCTGTCTAAATATCATGACCAAAACAAACTTGGAGAAAGAGTTTATTTTACTTACAGTTTACAATCCATCACTGAGGGAAGCCAGGGCAGGAACTCAAGACAGAAGCCTGGAGGCAGAAACTGAAGCAGAGACCATGGAGGAATGCTGGCTTGCTCTGTTTTTCTGATACAACCCAGGCATATGGTCCATAGTAGGATGGGCCCTCCCATGTCAACCAACACTCAAGAAAATGCCTGCATGCACTTGCCCACAGGCCAGTTTGATGTAGGAAATTCTCAGCTGATATCCACTCTTCCCTGATAAGTCAAGTTTTATGTCACGCTGATAAAAACTGTGATAACATCCTCCATCCTGGCTTTTCAACCAAGAAGCCCAAGAGGAAGAAGATGCAGATGACTAGAGAACACAGAAACAAGCCCTGCATGGATTTGATGGTGTCCATATGCTGGCTCAGAGATACAGCTGCCAACATCACAGGCCTGGAGACTCTGACTTCCGGGGGTTATCCAGAAAACCAGAAACTCACTGTTTAGGATTTCAAGGAACACTCTGGCTCTGGAGTTTTATGTAAGATGATTCAATTTTCCAACACTGGTTCAGTTTTTTTTTTTTTGAAACATTATGAGTACTGAATACAGCTGTCTAAAGCTGTCTTTAGCCCCGGGATGCCAATTGAAATCCTTGTCACCGTCCCAGCTCCCATCTTAGTGGAACCTCCTATTTGCACTGGAATTCGGTCAGAGGGAACACTGGAGCCATTTGTGTGAAAGCCTGCCTGGTGGCCTTCAGAATTTAGAAACTCAACCCAGAGGTGTGGGCACTGTAGTTAACTTTAGTAAGTGCAGCTCAGAGTCACATGATGACTGTCTACCTCCCCCAACCAGCGAAAGGATCCAGGATATATATAGGTCTCTCACTTCATCCACAGAGGTTGGTACTCACATCCAATGATGCTTGTTTCTTATGTAAGATAGATTTCATGTAAATTATACCTTCTTCCACATACTTTAAAATCATATCTAATTACTTATAATATTAATGCACTACAAATACAAATACTATGGACATGGGTTTTATGCTCTGTTGTTTAAGGAATAGTGACACTATGTGACCATTCAGTGCAGAGGTGTTGCACAGCAATCTCTTCTCAATTGGAAAATTCCATCTTGGAGAGAGACTCTAGGACTCAGGGAATAAGCCAAACCAACAAGGCTCATGAAGCCAACAACTCACAAGTCTTAGGAAGCTCCTGAAACTTAGAAGATTCAGATGGTGCCTCTCCAAGCTTACATAAGCAGTAAGAATTACTGGAGAGAGGAAACTCCCTGGTTTGTCAAGTTGCCTGCAAGTCATGTAAGGAACTCCAGGGATACAGCTTTTGAGTCCTCACCCTTCTTGGGGTGGGTTCCTTGATGACGTCATTGCCTTTGAGTCATTCATGCTCCTTTAGGTAACCCCTCACCCATACTCCTGTAAGCACCCCCAATAAACTCAGTGGCTTGGTAAGTTGGTCTTTTAGAGTGATGATTTCTTTGGTTTGCCATTGATGATGTATCTGGAATCAACAGATGTTTGTCCATGCCTCTCCAGGAAAAGTTGGGCAACAAGAAACAACTTGTATAGGGAGGCATAGTATAAGAATGAGCTGTGAGGCCCCAGAAAAGCTAAGTAACAAGGAGGACCCTAAGAGGAACACATGGATCTCACTGGGAATATGAAATAGATGAGATCTCCTGGGTAAAATGGAGGTGGGGGGGTAGAGGGAATGGGGATGGGGGATGGGAACATGAGGGCTTTGGATGATTTGAGTTGGGGGCAGGACAGAGAGGAAGAGTAATAAAAGAGATACCTTGATAGAGGGGGTCATTATGGTGTTAGGGAGAAATCAAGTGCCAGGGAAACTCCCAGGAACTGGCCTTCCCCTGTAATCATATTTGTGACTACCCTAAGTGTCACCATAGAGCCTTCATCCAGTAACTGATGGAAGCAGATGCAGAGATCCACAGGCCTCCACTACACTAAGCTGCAGAAGCCCAGATGCAGAGAGGGAAGAGGGATTATATGAGCAAGGGACATCAAGATCATAATGGAGAAACCCATGGAGACAGCTGACCCGAGCTTGTAGGAGCTTGCAAACTCTTGACAGTCAGCTAGAGCACCAGCATGGGACTGACCTAGGCCCTCTATATCTAGGTGACAATTGTGTAGCTTGGTCTGTCTGTACAGCCTTTAGCAATGGGACCAGGACCTGTCCCTGATTCACGAGCTGGCTCTTTAGAACCTATTCCTATGGTTGGATGGATGCCTTGCCCAGCCTTGATGAAAGGGGGAGGAGCTTGGTCCTGCCTTTACTTGATTTGCCATGCTTTGTTGAGTCTCATGGGAGGCCTTACCCCTTCTGAATGGAGACAGGGGAGGAGTGGATGGGGAGATGTTAAAGAGAGGTGGGGGAAGAAATGGGAGGAGAGGAGGGAGGGGAAACTGTAGTTAGTATGTTAATAAATAAACGAATGAACAAATAAATAAATAAAAGAATGAGCTGTGAGATGAATAATATTCAAAAGAACAATGGAGGGACAAGGAACTGTGAAGTAGCCACAGTGGGCAACTCTAAGATTTGTTTCATTCAGCTTGGTGTTTAGCAAGCAACACATTCAGAATTGTACTTTTGTAAATACACACACACACACACACACACACACACACACAAACATCAGTGAACTCTTGAGCTGTGGCTGTAAAACCTAACCTTATGGACAGCCAACTCAGCTCCCTCCCTAGAATAAAGCCAGGGGCACTGCTAAGGTCAAAGATTAATCTGAAAAAGTGCTGCTTCTGCCTTTGGATGACAAGTGACATTTGAAGACTGGAAAAGAACAGGACTTCAGTAGACCTCAGTAGAAGATGTTCTGATGTCAATAAACACTTCCAGTGTCAGAAGAGGAAGGACTCGAGGCAGAGTAACAGGAAACACGGAAAAGGTCACACATCTGTGTTCCTCTGCTGGGAGAGGATGGGTGGCTCTTCCGCCACTAAGAAGGTACCAAGCTGACTTAGGACAGTCTACACTTCCCTTCTGGGGCAGATTTCAGGAAAATGGCTGTACACACCACATGAATAAGTTCTCCTTCAACTTAAACATCAGTAGCAGTAACATATTACATAAGAAATGCAGGAAAATGGCTGCTCAGTCTGAGTATCCTCTCCCTGCCTGGCTAGGCTTCTTATTTTCCCATCTTTTGTCCCCTTCAGTCCGTAGAATCCTGCAACTCCTCATCCTTCTTTGTCCATATGCAGAGCACTGGAACTCATAGCGGACTTTCGGCTTATTCTAACTATCCAGTTACAATAGAGGGATGCTAGGGACCACTTCACCTTCTAAAGTAATACAGTCCATCAGAAACGATTATGTCTGGCACAGATGTTACATAAATTTTAGCAGCCATTTGTTAACAAGCATAGGAAGAAGACCGCTTTTTCTTAATAACCTGTTTATCTGATCATATAAATTCAAAACATTATCATGTGATATGTATCACACCCAATATGTAATCAATCTCTGTCTGTCTGTCTGTCTGTCTGTCTGTCTATCTATCTATCTATCTATCTATCTATCTATCTATCTATCTATCTACCCATCTATCTGTCCATCTAATGTTTTTCAAAACAGGGTTTCTCTGTATAGCCCTGGCTGTCTTGGAACTTCCTCTGTAGACCAGGCTGGCCTCAAAGTCACAGAGATTTACCTGCCTCTGCCTCCTAAGTGCTGGAATTAAAGGTGTGTGCCATTACCACTTGACTTGTAATCAATATTTTTTTAAAGTTACTAATGAGGTCTTTATATTTTTAAACTTTTTATATTGAGTTTTTGAAGTCTGGTGTGTATTTCATGGTCTCAGCTTACGTCAATTCAATCTGGCCACTTTTCGAGTCCTCCAGAGCAACCCGTGGCCAGCGACTACTACCTAGTTGGCACAACTTGAGAGTTTGAAGACAGAAACTTCTTGAACATACTGATCAAATTTCTTTGTCAATCAGGTAATGCATCTTTGCCTAAAATATCCTATCCTGGCATATTTGAATAAAAATTCAAAATGTTCTTGACAAATTAAAATGGTTCATTGAATCCTGCAAACGAAAAGTCAACTAGGCTAAATGCAGAATCCCATATTTAGACTTTCATAAGTCAATCACATAAATACAAAATGAGGAAGCTGCCTTGACAGTTCATGGGAATAATAAGAGAACTGTTTTAAAATTTACTTCCCTCTAATAAGAACTGCACTGCAGTGTGTTTTTTTGTTTTTGTTGTTGTTGTTATTTAAAGCTTGCACAGTCCATGTAATAATCCACAGCACAGGTCCTGACTGGGATCAGGAGGTGTGCTGGCTATGCTGGAGGCCGGGACTTAGAGCTATAAGTTCAATATTGCTGGATGAATTAGGAGAGACAGGGCATGCCATTTTGCAGAATTCCTGTTTGAATGCAATAGTTCTCATTAAGTTCTTGGCATAGAAGACTACTGTTTAGTTTTCCTCACCTCGCTCTGTTCCCCTATAGCTCTGCTATAGGCCCAAAGCAGTTCCTTTATTAACCAGTGATATTCACAGCATACAGAGGGGGAATCCCACCTCAGGTAATTCTCAGGGAAAAGATGCAGTAGACTTCTTCAGCCTCTGGTTTGCAGGGTACTTGCTGGTATCCAACCACTGAAGTCAACTCGGCCACCAATACCCAAACCTCCAGGCTGACTGTTCTACAGATACAGACTACAGTTAGGGCTCATGAGCTGAACTGCACAGTGATGAACACGTGTATTGATAGTTCGTGTTTGCCGGGTAGGGTGTGCAGTTAGTGCAGTGGAGTGATAGGAGAGATAAAATGGTCCTGTTGGAGTCATAAACAAGGCTCTTAGGCCATTTGCATTTATCTCTAACTTGGCTACAAACTTTGGGGTTTGGGGAACTCTCTTATGCCAGTAACTTGTTCAGCCTTCAGAAAAATACTGTGTTAGTATCATAAGTGATTATAAAGCATACAATTGGACAGTCAAATAAAGGTGTACATAGTGTGATACCCCAAGGAGTCTTAAGCACAAGATCTTCCTCTATAGAATTGATACATGCCACATGAACGTCTTTGTCCATTCAGAGGCTCCATGAGCTCAGTCAGTAGCTGTTTTTTTAATTGACATTTTATTGCTAGCCTTATTGATTAAATCCTCGACCACTAAGAATTGACATTTTAGGTTATCATTTGAGAGATTGTTGACTAGTGGGCATTTCCCTGTCTTCTCCACTGAACACTATATCATTGTCAGGTGAGCTAGAGCCCATAAACTAAATATGAACTGTTTATTTGTATAGTCTAAGAATAGTTTTATGTTCTTAGAGGGTAAGAAACAAAATCAAACAAGAATATATCTCTAGGATTGTATGACTTCTTGGCAAAAAACAAACAAACAAACAAAAAAAACCCAAAAAACATTTAAACTTAAAAAATGGTTAAATTCAAATATGTTTAATATCTCCTTATGGATCCTGATATTCTAGACTGTAAAAATAAGACACATTATTTAAAAATATTCATTTAGGACCTGGAGAGATAACTCAGCAGCTAAGACCATGTGCTGCTCTTGCAGAGAACTCAGTTTTGGCTCCCAGCACCCACATGGCTGCTCACAACCAACTGTAACTCCAGTTTAAGGGGATCCAATGCCCTCTTCTGACCTTGCCAGTATTAGTCATAAACATAGTATACAAGCATACATGTAGACAGAACACTCACACACCAAAAATGAAAGAAATAACATCTTTTAAAAATTTTAAATCTCTTAGTAGATATGGAGCTGGTTGTGATTTTAGATTTGTCAGGTACCCTCGCCAGTATCAAAGTGACTACTGTCTTGGTCCATAAGGGGAGACCGTACATGGGGTCAGTACTGCAGTTCCAATACACTGCTGGTGCTGACCTTTGCCAACTTCCCCAGGTATCTATTACTCTCCTACAAGGAGAGTGAGATCCAGGGAAGTGCTAAGGCTGGCTCCAGATCTGACTAATTGGAAATACAGAGAACGTAACTCAAACCAAGCTTACTGTAGCTCAATGCTTCTCTTTGTCTTCAGAAAATTCTAACTTGGTCCCAAGTTATAATCATTGGTGTTTGCTCACACAGAGGCTCCTTTACAAAGATGCAAATAATTAAACCTATGCAAATAAAACAAGAGGCGACCTTTGTATACCTTTGTAGGTAGACGCATTAGAATATTGGGCTCCCAAGAACCTCCGAGACATCACCAGTTTTTAATTTTCACTTTATGAGTATAGAGGCGGGGAAATGGTACTTCAGGGGGCAGACTGGCAACAGTGCTTCACTGTGTGCCTCTGGCATACACGATGCACGTTAACATTGCCAGCCCCAAACATCACAGGACCTCTGCATTTCCAGACCCAGAGGTCACTTCTTTGACCTCGTCCCACTCAACCCTTCAATGGCCTTCCATGTAGCTGATGTGCCTCGCTTTTCCAGTTATCTGTGGACCGGGCTTCCTGAACACCATACTATTTGATGATGTTGTATCACTACAACAATGTCCAATGCTTATCCTTACTGGAGAGTGACACTTCCTAGTGTTTGACACAGGAAATTGCTGTGGGAACACATTCTGCTCCTTCAGCCAATAGCCTTTAAGATACCAGCCCACTTGGGTGTGGTCTCTTATACTGCAAAAGCAGCCATAACCATGAACCCGCTCTCTTGCTTCCTGTTCCTGGTTCTGGCTGCTAGACTCTGTTCTTGTTCGCGCAGAGGACTGTGGTCTAGGACAGTGATCTGTGAGTTTTCCCCTTAAATAAATAACCCTTTTATTAATCATAATTCTGAACTGGTGTGGGATTGTTTTGTGACTTACGTCATCAGGAAATGGGTGGGGAAACAGATACCTCTGCTTTGGAGAGCCTTTAGGAACCTTACATAGTTCAGTCTTCCTTCATAGTTCATCTTCCTTCCTTCTGAGTAATAAAGCAGAGCTTTAACGGGATAGACTAAAATTTCTGTATAGGTCAGTACCCCATTTTTAATTGGATTATTTGGTATGTTGATATCTAGTTTCTTGAGTTCTTTATATATTTTGGAGATCAGCCTTCTGTCTGATGTGGGGTTGGTGAAGATCTTTATCTATTCTGTAGGCTGCTGTTTTGTCCTATTGACTGTGTCTTGGGAACCTACTCCTCATGCTGAATTGCCTTGCCCAGCCTGAATATAGGGGAAGGTGCTTGGGCTTAAGGCAGCTTGATATACCTGCTTTACTGACATCCATGGGAGGCCTGCCCTTTTATGAATGAATACAGAGGAAGGCAAGATTGGGGGGGGGGGATGCAGAAGGAAGGTGGAGGAGGGACTGAAAGCTGTGGTCAGGATATAAAATAAATTAAAATAAAAAGAAAGATATTTGGCTGAGTTATGTTGGGAATCCACATAGGAGGATCCCAGGACCCCAGGGCAGGAGTAGGTATTTATAAGATATGCTAAGTAAAGTTCGGCCATTTACCAGGTGTTTCCCCAAACTATCAACCCATCTGGAGTCACTTAGCAGATTATCTGGGCATCAGAACCCTGAACAAAGGGTTTGTCTGACTGTCCTAACAGTGTAGATTATTTTATAGGATTTCAGATGTAGACCTGGGACACCAGATAAGCTAAATGGTTGTTACAACCCAGATGACTCTAGTCATGTCAAGCCCGTTCTCTACAGTGGTACCTTTTTCCATTTCACACAGAGTTTATGCAATAAAAGCTTACATATAGTAAGATGCCAGATGACCTGTTATACCCTCTTACTTTCTTTCAAACAAACGTTCATCATTCTCTGTCCAAGAGCCTTTGTATTATTTTACTAGGGCTGCTATACCAAAGTACTACTAACAAGGTGGCTTTAACAACAAAAAAAGGTTTTAAATCAATATTTCGACGTCTAAATGGCTAAGGGTGTAGACTGGGCCATACCCTCTAAAGGAACCAAGGAAGGGCCTCTACCAGGCCTCATGCTGCCTTTGAGTTTCCTGTCTTGTGGTAGCCTAACCTCCATTTCACATGTCGTTCTTCCTGTGTGGGGTCGACGTCCAAGTTTGCCGTGTTTATAAGGTTATCTGTCAGATTAAATTAGGACCCACCTTAATTCAGCACGACCTTTCTTTAGCTTAATTATTTATATCTGTAAAGTCACACAGGATTTAGAACCTCAACATATGAGATTGGGGGATAAGAACACAATTCAAGGCCTAATACCTATTGTGAGGCTCAGGGATTGAGGACCACTGCATCCTGCATCCTCACCTCAAAAGGCTCTGATATAGCATGCATACACTGGGACCCCCAGGATGAATATGAGGCAGATGGTATGTTCTTCCCATTCCATCCTGTCTCTTACTCAGGCTGGGGCTGGCCTTCCAACAAAACAATCATTCATAGCATTTTATGAGTCTTCACTGATGCATACAGATACCCCTTTTCGTCTATCCCACTTCATCTCTAACCAGAAAGCCAACATCTACCCCTCCCCACTACATGACTTTGGCCATGGAGCACATCCCACAGGAACCTTCTCAGAACAGTGAAGTGAATGCATTGCTTATTCCCTTGGGCAGTGTTGGTAAGGTTCCCAAAGGCAGAAAGGTGATCACACTCCAGTGTCTTCATTCCCTGGGTGCTTGTCTGCTGTGACAGAAGTGGTCAGGGCAGCTTCTGTGTTTTTACAGCTCTTAGGCAATCTCCCTTGGGTGAGATATCCCATTTCTTATCTGAACCTCGGTCAATGCCAAGTACACATACAAGGCTCCTGCCTGTGAATGCCCTCCCTCAACTCTTTCCGTTGCCTTTCTTGTCTTTGCAGAGGGAAAAACAGCTCGTGTGTGGGTTGAGCAGCTCACAGAATTTAGGAATTGGTCATGGGGAACCTGAAACTGAGAGGAGAGACAGCTTGGAGAAGATGGAGAAAGCTGATTCTAAAACATCCCTTGAATATTTATTTTACTATGTATCTTTCCTGGGAGAGAAGATAAACTAAAATAATAACACAGAGATAGGTTCCTTGGACCATTGAAATCATGAAGAATTTGAAATTAGACAACTGGTGTACCTTTAATTTTTCTTGATGTGCTGGAGATGATGTGGGTCCTTGAATGCACAAGGCAAGTCAGGCAAGAACACTCCCACTGAGCCACATCCCCAAGCCCTTAGGCAATTAATTTTCAAAGTCACGACTTTGTCTCTCACATCTGGCATTTTGATTTTAATGGGAAAACTCATCAAGTTTTAGCCATTAAATACGTACAGCATCCTGTATATCAATCAAATCTCTGTGTGCTTTTTAAATTTAAGGTGAATTGAGAGGGGATAGTCAGGTCACAGCTTCAGCTATGGTTGCACCCTCATCTGGCCTGTTGTTTCCTTTCCCTTAGGGGCACACCCCTCTCGAGGGTACTAGGCTTAGAAAAATGCTGTAGCTCACTACAAAGAAATCCGTGCTGCGTTCTGGCTCCTGGTGCCCTGTCTTTGGCCCCCACATTGCTGGCACTGTTTTGCAAAAGATCTGGGGTATAATGGTGCCATCTTCTCTGCTACCTCTCCACTGATCAGACACATCATATGTCACTCCCTGTAGTGATGCACCCTGTCTTTCTTGGGATTGACCATCTAATTAAATGGCTATTGGACATGCCTATCAGGACTGCGAAGCAGATGTTTCTGGATTATTCAAGTCCAAGGAGATGTGTGTCAGACAGGCAACACATTGTGTGTTGAGAGTCCAGGCTAGACACAATGCTGCTATTGGCTACTTGTATAAAGCCAAATGATTTAATCTAGTCTTTGTGCACATGTTAGTATATTCATCTTAGTATTAATAATTAGTCATATTGTTAGTTGTATCAACACATTTTAACTTCATCTAAATGAGAAATGTTCTGGGGTGGATTTCAGAGGAGAAAGAATGAGAAAAATGCCTTTCTAATAGTTGATTATCTTCTGACCACAATTCCAATCTTTTTAAAGTTCTAGTGAACAGAGTTCACTTAATGACCTGTCTCCATGTTTCTCTTTTCATCAAAGAAGACAAAATTCCTTAATTCCTAAACTGGGCAGGGAAAAGCAGAACCTGAGCACAATACAAGGCCACTTGGAGCAATAAAGAAAGGGCCACACCCTGCTTGGAGCTGACCCTGGAGGGGAAACAGCTGCAGAGTGGAGAGCATCCGGGTCACAATTCCCTGACTCTCAGAAGGCAGCTGAGCAGCCATGACTCAAGCCTTGAAGCCAGAAGAGGATTTAGGTGTTCAGGACTCCTGCTAAGCTCATGACAGTGACACAGTGACCTATTTCAGAGACCCTACAGAACGTCAAATCCTACAAAACAGCGATTCAAAGAAAGGAAAGTCAGAACAAATGCCAGGCGTCAAACGCGAGCACAATAGGTCACCCACAAAAAATGTAAGCACAGGAACTTCTACCGCTGTTCTCTGTGGTCAGGAAATAGTCGTGAGGCAAGATGCACAAATGAGGCAGTCATGTGACCTGACTGAAACGGCAAACTGAAACCCACAGTTGTGAGACATCTTGCCTCACGCTACTTTTCCCAGAAGATCTGATAACACCTGAAGTCAGAAGACGATGCTCTGATCACCCCAAAGAACAAAAATTCAAGTGGATACTCCAGACAGCCATTTCATGTGATCTGTAGTAGGGGGTTTCTAAAACTTCCCTCGGTACCTAATTCTGCTGTTGGTTTTCCACTCCTCTTGGTATCTAAGTCAAAGCTCTCGACTTTGATAAAACTGTATCAAGCACAGGCACACTTTAATCCTCACCGCCATTATAGAGGCACCAAGATAGACCGACGTACAAGCACATCAGAATGGAAGCCTTCATATATTGATATACAAGTCAAAGGAGATTATTTAGTGCCCATTATTCAAAGTATCAAAAAACAATCGGAAGCCAAAGTAGAAGGCACATGACCATATACAACATATGAATCCTTACACACAGAAAAAGCCACGATGATTCAGTAATAAAAAGAGGACTACAATAGGTACGTCAGCACAAGAGAAAAGTAGAACTTTATAAAAGAAAGAACAATTAGTAAACATGTATGGGAAGCCAATAAATAAAAGTAATAGACTAAACTCATAACTATAACTGATAATGTAATTCTAACATATGAGACACTGGTTTTCCTTTTTTTTTTTTTTAAACTGGCCAGTGTTCTATACAAGTCTCAGTGTTGACAAGAGTTGAGGAAACAAACCCTTTTTTTTTTGCTGTAAAATGTTTTATGGTTCACATTACTGGAGCCCAGCATCCTTGAGCAAATCTCAAGCATCTTACATCCCAGATTCCTGGTTTGCATCCCCTAATGACGCTTTAGTGGGTTGTGATTGATTATGTCAGTACTTCAACTCCAAGTCAGCAGAACTCTCCAGTGTTCTGTGACCAAAATCCAGCAACTGTTGTCTTTCTCCCGGCACCGTCAAGGTAATGGAAAGGATGTTCAAAACTGGCACGCTGTGTTACGATACGTCTTCCCTGAGAACTTGTGTGCTTGCAAGAGCAACAAAGGAAGGGCAAATAAATTATCAAGTTGCAAAGAGGACATGAGCGTTAAGCACCTGGGAACAGTCTGTCATCCTCAGCTCAGTGGTTTTCTGGGGTTCAGTTCTGTTGATGTTGCCTGGGAATGGATGTTTTTGTGATGCCGTGAGATCAAGGGGCTTCTGCCAATAAATTACTCCTGTTTCACATGACAGAGACGGAGTCAGGTATAAGCATCTCCCGTGTCTCTTGGCCTCAGCCACTTGTGTATATCATCCACGGTTATTTATTTAGTCCTTCCTGTATGGCAGGCACCGTTCTGGGGGCTGAGATAGAATCGTGACAAAGTCCAAGTCCTCACCCTGCTGGAGCTCACATTCTCATGGGTTTAAAAAAGAAAAAAAAAAAAACAAGCAGACCATAAACACTACAACACAAATGTATATCGTGACAAACAGAGCCAGGAATCTTCAGAAAAATGAAAGGGAAAAGATACACAGAGAGGGGATTGGAAGTGAGGTTGCTGAGTTTAGCAAGTGGCGAAGGAGGGCTTTGAAAATAGGTGGATGTTTAACAGAGGTGGAAAACACAGAATACTAGCCATGCACACATCTGGGGAAGAACATCTGAATTAGAAGAAAACACAAATGGGAGAGTCCTGTGGTGGGAGTGAGCTTAGCATGTTAAAAAAAAGAAGAAGAAGTGAAGAGGTCTCTTTATTTGGTCAGAACAGAGACAGAGGGTGGTACAGAATGGTGACGTGTGATAGCAGGTAGCAGGAGTGTACATCATGGGAGCTCATAAAGGATAAGTATATACATCTCCCTCCCATCCGTGAACTACTGTTTGATGATAATATCATCATTTCCATTGGTTCTTTTAGATACTCATTGACCTATTACCTTCGGATCCTGGAATACTGAGACCTTTTTATTAGCATGTGTTAGGCTTTTAGGGCATTCATGAATAATCGTCTACACATTACCCAGGGTTTAGAACCAGTTCTGATTGAAACGCCGGCTTAACTGGCAAGAAGAGCTAGGGAATATGGCAGGGGATGTGTGGACCCAAGTGGCTTCATAATTCTTCAGGCTAAAAATACCCCACTCGGGCAAAGGAAGGGGTTTGCAGGTCATGTCCAAAGAGGTGCAGCTGCGCTGGGAAAAGCCATTCAATATAGAGAAACAGATTTCAGAAAGATCCACTCTTGATGGTGAACATTTCTGAAACAGATCCCCTGCGGGACAGAGTTGAGAAATCCGAGTCTTCTCTCTAGAAGAGCAGATGCTCCCCCTGGCAGTAACTACCGGGTGATCATGGAGGAGCTATTGCTATGGATTTATGGAAAGACGAGGTCGACTCGTGGGGGATGACAGCTCATGATTGTCAACATTGTTAGGCATTAGTACTTGTCGCCTGTTGCCACAGAGCAAATCCCAGCATTGCAGTCACTCGCCACTGAGGCCATCATGGAGGTTGCCTCCCACAGGCTCACCTAACAAATTCCCTACTTTTGATCCATTCATAAATTCCTAAGAGAAGAATTGCTTGATTATGGGATGTTGTTAATTAACTTTTAGGCTAAACTATTGCTAATAGTTTATTGGTGTCTTTTATACATAGGTTTATAATATATTTGGTTCCTAGTTTCTTTATTTGTAGAGGGTCTGGATTTGACTTATATAACATAAAAAATTGAAGTGATAAAAGTGAATCTTTTCTTTCTTTTTAAATGTTTGTAAATGTGTGTGTGTGTGTGCACATTAATTTCAGGTATTCATGTGTATTTCAAGTGTGCTTGTACATGGAATCCATAGGACAACCTCGGGTATTATTCCTAGGGGGGCTATTCACCTTATCTTTTCTTTCCTTTTTTGTTTTTGAGAGAGATTCTCTCACTGGTCTGTACCTTTTACTTTTCTATAATCCTGTTATCCTGTGATAGCTATTATACTTTCCAAATATATTTCTTACCCAACCTCTTACATTGAACCTTACTGACCTTTAATTTTGCTTTTATGTGTATTGGTGTTTTGTCTGTTTGTATTCACATGTAACATGTACATACGGTGTTGTATGCCATCATGTGGGTGCTGGAAAGCGAACACGGTTCCTTGGAAGAGCATCAAGTTCTTGTGATTGCTGAAACATCTCTCCAGCCTCTTGGCTTTTCCTGCTTTTAATGCAATCTTGCAATAACCCCAGTTAAATTTTAGATAAAGTGTTTTGTCAGCAATTTTAATCCATTCCTACTAGTTCATTTTGTTTGTACTGCTGGGGACTTCGTACCTGGAACTTCATACACGGTAGGGGCTCTGCTACTGACCTACATTGTCACTCCACATACTGGTTGATTTCGCTGATGTGTGATTAATTTAGAAATACAGTTTGAACAGTCAGACAAGGTGGCTCACACCTCTATGGAAGGCTGAGGTGGTCTGATTGTCACAAGCCCAGGTTGGGCTACACAGTGAGGTTTAAGCCATCCTGGGCTACTGAGTGAAACCCAGTCTTATAAACAACCAGAGAGAGAGAGAGGGATAAAGAAGAATTCTTGGGTTTATATGCACCAGTGAGGTCATATATTCTAAGAATAAATCTTCTCATTTCATGCAGAGCTGGTCCTCCAGAAGATGTCTCTCAGACTGAATGAGTACGAATCCTCAGTGAGTTTCTATCATTGGTCCCTGAGACTTCGGTGATGTGAAGGAATAAAGTTGACTTCTGGAGCGTCTTTCTGTTTAGCACATCTCCCACTCACAGTGTCCCAGAGCATCTCAGCTCCTCAGCAATGACGACTAATGTGTCTGTGATGCTGTCCGACAGCGTCTGTCAAGAACCCGAGCCACGGAGTGTAAGGTGTTGAAGAGAGAAATGCTGTTTGTAAAGCAAAGCTATATTTGGCCATTTCTATGATGCCTGCGGCATGGGGATAGCATCCTTACCCAGAGGCATCTTAACCAACCTTTGGAAGACATTTGCTTCCTTCATTCTTCAGAGAATGGATCGAAGTTGCTGATTTGCACGATGGAGTGCTGACTCTTTCCTGTTCGGCTATTATCAATGTTAAATTAAGTCAAATGGCAGCACATAAATGTGCAGGAAGAAACTACAGATGGATTTGCTAATAGGTGATATATTGATACCATTCCATACTCTGTGTAAAAAAGAACCTTTAAGTAATATGGAATGTAGGGAAGAAATGAGACCGCCTTCAAATCCCTTTAAGATATAGTAGGTAACAGTTCTTTTGGCCATTGTATTAAATCTGAAAGAGTCATTCTAATATCCTTACCTACATGAGGAGGAAAAAAAACCAGCATATACCAATTCCTTTTTGAGTCATTGAGAGACCATGGGTGTGGTAGAATATGTCAGTTGTTATACAGGTCACATTAGTAATATTCATGTTTTATGAATGTAGAATAAGCAGCAATGGGTGGCATTGGACGCTTCCTCCATTTTTAATATCCAGCAGAGCTACAAAGTGAGTTTGGAGGAAGAAATCCCCGGTGCCTTCGTTCAGCTACACAGAGAGAAAATCATTCGATTTTTGCTGGGGCAGGACATCCTGGCCTTCTGTTTAGACCTTTGGACACCGTGTGTGTGACTGGACTTCCAAGTGGGTCAGGCAAGAGAGTTCTGCCTTGAGATCCCAGCTCCTGGCTCTGGGCTGGCGTCCCTCGCAGGTAGCGTATGCAGAGGCTCAGGCGCCATTCCAGAGGAATGCCATTTGCACCAGGGTCTAAGTTTCTGGAAGGGAGGGAATCAAAATGGAAATTGGTGCAAATGCAAATGTTCATCCTGAGTCCCTCTTTCAGCACACTAAATGTCCCCCCGAGAGAAGCTATTTGGTCATCTGCAAGAATCACAAGTTCCCACTTCCTGCTGCCAGATGTTGCTTTCTGTGGGGTGAAAAATGTGTTTAAAATTGATTGTTTCTTTTCTTTTTTTCTTTCTTCTTATTTTTTTTTTAGGGAAAAAAACCAGTTCTAAGAGACCAAGGTAGGATATGTTTTCCCAGAATGACTTGCATAAATGGAGAGGGTTTTAATGAATACTGACTGATATGCCAGAATATGAAATGAAAGATTAACAGCTATGTAAGCCTGTGACAGATGTTGCACCCAGTATAACACAGCCCTGGGATGCCATCCACATTCATCCCAACAGAATTAAAACAGAACTGCTCATGAATACAGAAAGCATTGCCTGCTTTTCTTCTGTTTGAAAAGAGCACCCTGTTTCTTCAAGCCCAGACCAATTGTTTTAAATATTTCTTATAACTTATACTCTGGGCCTTGCTTTCTGCTGGGAAGCTTTATTGTGAATATGAACATTTCCTTTTGGATTGATTTATTTTATATGTATGAATGCTTTGTTTGCAAGGACAAATATTCTGCCTGGTACCCATGGAGACCAGAATAGGGATTCAGATCCCCTGAACTGAAGTTATGGATGTTTGTGATGGGAACCAAAACCAGATTCTCTGTAAGAACAACATGTGTTATTAACTACTAGGCCATCTCCCCAGCCCCATAAATATTATTGTAAAAATTAATCTGCAGTAAAAAAAAACAAAAATAGAAGACAGTACTAACATACACAAACAATTTTAACTTCTGTTCTGAGATGCAAAAAGTGATGCAGACATTGAAGTTGGGCATGAAGTTGGGCACAGGTAATGTCCACTGAAGCCTCTCTTCTAGGAATACAGGGAGTCACCTTTTTCCTGAATGGCCCACAAGTAGAAAGAGTAAGAAAAAGAAAGAAAAGTTAACTGTCTGGTGTGTCTTCTCATCTGATCACCAGAACCCTTCTCTCTTCACCTCATCTTAAAAGCTTTACCTCCCAATACACCAACATTAGAGATTAGGACGTGCACATGGGCTTTGAGCAAGGCGTCATGTAGGCCCAGCAGCTGCCCTGTGTGTTAGGTGGCCTCCTTTGTTATCAGCACAGGCAGAACAATGTAGACACGACTAGATGATAAGCTGAAAACTATAAACTAGGAGCATGCTGCCCGGCCAAGTAGGGAGTACACTCATTCATTCTCCAATCCTCTGTGTAGACAGTCAGTCTGCCGACATTGCCTCTAAACTTTGCTTTAACTGTGACAAGATCCATACCAACCCTTGAGCGTTGTAAGTCTGCTTACAATGTTCAGTCGTATCAGGTGCTCTCACAAGGACATACACCTGACTCCGGAACTCCTCTTTCAACACCGAAGCTATGCTGTGAACGAGCACCTTCCCCTCCCCCTCTAATAATTTTAATAGAAAGAAACAAGTAAAGACCCAAGAACTTCAGTTGCTATCTGAATAACTGTTAAGGATCAGGTTTTTAATAATAAGCTAAATTCTAGATTCTTCTAAAGAGTAGACATGATTGTTTCACAAATAGAAGTTTTCGAAAGAATAAGAATGAAATGGGATATAGGATGGTTGATATGATAAAACTCCCCTTAAAAAAAAATCACAAGAGCTCTCCATTGCCAAACGGATGTCATTACAAAGGTTGTATTCATGCTGTATGAATATTCTGCCAGAAAAGGAAGCCAGGAAAGAAAGCATACAATAAAGCAGTGTTTCCTAGACTTCCCCCCTTACAACAATCACCCAAGACACTTGTTAAAACTATAAGTTCCTGGACCACATCCCAGGCCCACCGCATCACGACCTGCAGATTGGATCCCAGATAAGATGCCGGCAAGCAACATTCATCTGGAGGGTAAGGCATCTGTGTCCCAAGTACACGTCCATCTTTCCGAAAGGCTTGCTAGTAACAAAGATGAGTGATGGACTATGGTGGCTCCAATCTGAAAGGCGAACTGATTGCTTGCTGGCAACATGGCGGCACAATTGGCCACAAAGGAGGCTAATAGCTAGGAGATGGGCTGCAGTGCTTCCAGTAGAGTCAACATGGCACTTACGGGACATGGGTGGAAATGAGCTAAGAGCGAAGCCCAGGCCGCACATGGAAAACGGTGTGTTTCTTTCTACACACTATATCATAGTGCCCATTCTATAGCATTGGCTTATAGCTTTGTTACTTCACAATTGTCACTGGCTTTATACCAAGATGGAAATAGAGAAAAAGCAAACTACCACCCACTAAGAGACTTGACCTATATGATGGGGGATGGGGGTAGGGGCTAGGGCCTGGGTTTCAGAACCCATTGCAAGGAACTGAGATGAGAAAGAAAAGGATTCTGTACAGGAAGCAGTGGGAACAGAGCACCAGGATCAAGAAAAACAGATGGCAAGGGTAAGCCAGGCTGCGTTCTGAGTCGAGGGTCCTATAACTGCGTGTTAACAAAGCCCCCAGCCTTTGTATCCCTTCCATGGTACCCACAGCTTCTGAGAGGATGGCTTTCTACAGCTACAAGATGGGTTTTTAGTGTTGCTATCCTTAGACATGATTTCTCTTAAGCTATTATTTATCTATCTTAGTATCCCTGACATTCGTGAAGGAGAAAAGTATAAAAGGTACCTTCCCTTGCAATGGCCAACACTCTCAAGTTGCTGCAAAGTGAGTTTTTCCTTTCTGTACATCTTGTATTTCGATAGTGAAACTCCCACTCCCAAATTCATGCGGCAGGTTTTTCCATTGCTCTCCTTTCTCATGGAAGGATTAATAAAGTGTTCTTAACCAGTCATTCAGGAGGCTGTGTGGTAGGGGAGGAGAAACTACAGATCTGTATTAAAACCCTGTGTCCTGGAGCTACGGAGATGGCTCAGTCGGCAAGGTACTCACCATGCAAGTACAGAAACCTGAGCTTCGATCCCTGGCAGTCAGACAAAAGCCCCAGGTGGTGGCCTATTTCTGCAAGCCCAGCACTGGGGGAAGAGGGACTGGCAGATCCTTGAAGCTCGTTAACTAGACAGTCTAGCTGAATCAATGAGCTCCCGGCTAAGTGAGAGACCCCATCTCAAAAAGTGAGGTGCAGAACCATCGAGCAAGATACCCAATGTCAACCTCTGTCCCCCACAAGTTAGTGCACACACCTATAAGCATACACACACACACACACACACACACACACACACACATTCAATGTAGTTATGTAGCGTCCCCTACCCCCATCCCACAAACCACAAAACCTCCAGGTGTCCCACGTTTAACGAATTTCCACATGTGTCTCAAACCTAGAGTAACCCACATGACCTGGTTAAGTTTTCCTCTCGGTTCCTACCTTCCCTTTCCTTCGGCTGTGTGTTTTTATAACGCAGCCCGTCGTTCTGAACTAAAGCTGTTCAACTCACTGTCGACCAGCACGAACAGTTCTAAATTCTGCTCGTGATCACAGCATCCCAAACGCCTGCAGCCGCTGGCTTCTAGCTCATTAGTGAAGTCAGACTCCTTCAAGGTCAGGTGTGATGGGTAAGGCAGAGAGGAGGGAGAGAGGGAGAATAAAAGGGTTTATATTTTTGAGGGTTCTTACATTTTAAATACAATTCCATCAAAACCTCCAAAGCTTGGCAATATGTTTACAATTCTCTGCAATATATGTATTTCTCTAAAAGATGCTCCAATCAGTAAGTGGACAGGAAATAAATGGTCAGAAAAGAGCAAACTAGAATCTTAGGGTATTGCCACGTGGCCTTTTCCCATAAGATGATTTGAGAAGGAATTTACAATGTAACTAATAAATTTTAATAGAAGACCACATTTAATGATGAATTAACCTTTCCCAAGTCACAGAGGATGTCATCACTTTGCCCTTAATGTCAAAGAGAAACATGATAGCCAAAATATTTTAGTTTTTCTTTCTTTCTTTCTTCCCTTTTTTTTTTTTTTCACTTTGTTTTGTTTTAGACGGTGTCTCCGTCCTTGCTTCAGGCTGGTCAAGAACTCACAGTGTATTCCAAATCTGAGTCACCTCACCTGGTTTCAAACACTTTTCTTTAAACAACAGAAAGCATGTTGCTGTTTTCAAGGCTTTCCCGTCATCCTGATTATTCACTGGATGTTTTGTCAAAATAGCAGAATATAAAGCTGTGTTGCCACTACCGCCAGAACCACACATGCACACATTTTCTCTTTCTTCCACATAGAAAATGTGGGGGCGTGATGATAAAGAAGAAAGCACTGAGGAGAAACGAACCCACTAGCACTGCACCCCACCCCCCCACCCCCCCACCCCGGCAAATCGGAAAGAGAACTGAACCACAGGAAGTGACCACCCTCAGGTCAACCCCATGGCCATTTCCTAGAAAGTTCAGTTCATGGGGACCTTCAGCTCTCTAAACTGAGCCTTTTATCGGGGGGAAGGTGTGCCCTGTCTCACAGTAGCCCTGGGACACAGAAGGTACTGGAATAAGAACGATGCAGTTGTTGGGGTTTATTAATACTCAGGGTTACTGTGCCGTGGGCCCAGAGCTAAAGGGTTCAGAATATGTGATCTCATCTAATCCACACTGCCGGTGTATGAACAGAGCACATTCCATTTTTCTCTCTTTTTCTTATTGCTTTTCAAGTCCTTTTTACTTATTATGATATTCTTTATTATTTCCAATTCTCTCTCTCTTCTGTGTATGTGTGTGAGAGAGTGTGGTTGTGATGTAGACACATAGTGCCACAGTGTGAACAGGGAAGTCAGATGACAACCTCAAGTGTCAGTCTCTGCCTTCACTTTGATTGAGACACAATTTCTTGTTGTGAAGGGTTTGCGAGGGGGGGGGCAGAATTCGCTTTGGTTGCTTGCTTGCTTCTGGGTTTTTGTTGTTTACTTTGTTTATTTGTTTTTTTATTATTTCTGCAAATACCAGGCTAACTGGCCCCCTGCACCCAGGCTTCCATCTCTCTCTACTTCTCATCTCCCCATGGGAACACTGGGCTTACAGATGTGTGTCCTCCCATGTCCGGTTTTACATGGGTGCTGGGGATTCGAACTCTGGTCCTCATGCTTGCTTGGTAAGCACTTTACCCACTGAGCTGTGTGTTCCCCCAGCCTCTATCTTCCCATTTTAACAATTAAGAAGATAGGTTTTATTCAAGGTGACAGAGCAAGTCACAAGCATGACTGTTCACCCCAGAACTTGCTGGATCTTGACGAGAGTATGTCAGCTATCATTGTGATCCTTATGTTTCATTCAAATCAGAGTCTCTGCTCCTACCCTGTTGGGCAGAACCTTGCTCATTTTACCAAGCCAATCCACTCTTTTCCCATCTCAAACGATGGCTTTTTCCTGGGGCGGGGGAGGAGAGTTCCTTCATCCCCCAGAACTGAACACTGTGGGTACGCGGTGCCTTACAAACATCCCAGAGACACTTCTGTTGTGGAATACTTGTTTAGACTGTGTGAAGATGTGTCACTGTGATTGGTTTAATGAAGAGCAGATTGGCCAGTAGCTAGGAGAGAATGGGTGGGACTTCCGGGCAGAGAGAGGAACTGGGGATAAATCTATGCATGCGGGAGATGTCAGGGAGACACTGAAGAAATCAGACATGTGGTACAGCGGAGAGGTAACCAAGCCACACAGCAGCAAAGAGATGAATAGAGACAGGTTTCCCAAAGGGAAGCCCAATTTCCCTCTTCCTTCTTTATAAGGATGTAGATCTCCTCTACCCTACTTACCACTGTGTCCAGGGTACACAGCACAGAGGTCCAGGGCACAGAAAGTCAAAGTATTTCTTGAATGAGTGGGCTGTGGAGGTCTTCCTTTACTGCTAGGGAAATGAGAGTGGAGGAAGGTATGAAGCTACTAATGTCACCCAGAAAGCTTAGCAGAGAACAAAAATTCTGTATCTGAACCCCTGGGTAGGGCTTCCCCAACTTTGCTCTCATGACTCTCTTGCTTAAAATGTCCCAATACCCCCCCCTCCTTCACTCACCATCTACATCTTTTCATTCTCTGGGTTCCATCCTGACACTGACCTCCATGGGCAAATGTCCCAGTTGTCCCCTTCACTCCCCATCTTCACCTCCTCATTCTCTGTGCCCCCTCCTGACACCTCCGTGGACATATTCATGATCCTTATTAGGCATTCATCGGGCGACTAACCGATCACAGGGGCTGCGTTGCATTCACCATTGCTTCCAGTTGCTTTTCGAACCACCTCTACTTCCCTCCCATCTTGAGGTGTCCACCTCGATGTGTGTGCTTTACTCTGTAGTCTACAGCGGGGACTCTGGTTGATGTTCACTTAATTTTGGAGCACTGTGCAGTACAGACTATCCTTTACAGAGTATCACAATCAAACAGTAAACCATTAGTTCCCTACCCTCAAGACTGCAGGGAAAGGCAAAATGGATTCCCTTCTTCATCCTTGCCACAGTTGTAAGAACACCAGTACATCACGTCAAGAAGTCCCAATCCTGGGGGGCTCATGGTTCCTAGTATATATCATTCTTGGTGTGTATTGACCTAATTAAGACACCCAACCATCTCCACTGTCCATACCAATCGCTTTCTGGGCCGATGATCTACTTTCTAAATCGAGCTCTCTAAGCAATGCATTAGATTACCTCTAGAAACATCAAATAGTTGCCAAGGGAGGAGGATACGTGACCATAAGGTTTCCAACCATAACTGACTGGTTGAAGGAAGGACCGAACAGAAAAGATTAAGGGAAGGGGCCCTGAGAAATAAAGTGAGAGTGGAAACTTCCTGTTCCTCGAACAAATCCCACGGTGGGGAGGTAGAACTACTTCTGTGTGCCTGGCAGGCCTAAGCAGAGGAACAGAGTCCCGCCATTCCCTTCAAGGGCACTTCCAACAATGACCTAAAGACCTGATGCCTGCTTCCTGAAGGTTCTACCGCCTCCCAGCTGTGTCACTCTGGGAACCAAGTTGTTACCACCTAGGCTTTTGGAGGAGCACAGAGATGACAACCCTCAGACAAGAAGAAGAGCAGAGACTGAGTACCCAGGTTATGTGACTCAGTACCCCAATGTTACTCTGATCCTAAGTCAAGAGAAATAAGGGGAAGGCACAGTTCACATGTGTGTGCACGCACGCACACACACACACACACACACACACACACACACACACTCATACCCCACAAGGGAAAAACACAAAAGCATACTCTTGAGGTCTTCAAAAAACTTGGTTTCAGGAAAAACAAACCTTGGTCCATTTTTACTTCTCAGCTCCATGGTAAATACATTCATTCATCACTTAGCTTCCCTTTCTCTTTGAAATTCTCTAGAATGCTGCCTACTTCATCTTGAAAAATCTATGCCTGCAGAAGAATGTGCAGTTTAAGCACAAAAGGCTTCAAAGTGCCACAGGAGTGATATCAAAAATCAGCTTAGGAACTTAACAACAAAACAAAGCAACAATAAATCTCCAGTGAGAGCAAGTGCGCATTTTAATAAGAGAATTCCTGAGCTAAGAACTGCAGAACAGCCTGCCAAATATAAGGTACTTTCCAGTATCCTATGCTCACAATCATAATAAAAAGCCTTATTGTAAATGCTACTGCTGGGTACAGGGGCCATCTGGGCTTAAAGGTTTTATTACAAGGGGGAAGGGCACAGTTCCTGGGAACACTAACTATTAATTTTCCAGATTCAGTCTTAGCTGGAAGTTGGGCTGTTGATTCACCTTCTCTACACGATTTTTCTAACAGCCTTCGGTCCTTAAAAATGATGATGACAGGGGCTGGAGAGATGGCTCAGTGGTTAAGAACACTGGCTGCTCTTCCAGAGGTTCTGAGTTCCATTTCCAGTAACCACATGGTAGCTCATAACCATCCATAATGGGATCCGATTCCCTCTTCTGGCATGCAGGCAGATAGTGCATTCATACATATAAAATAAATTAATTAATTTTTAAAAACGATGGTGACATAGGAAGACTCAACCACCTTTTATCACTCTGGCTTCTTTAAAGATACATTTACACTCACATTCGCTCGTGTTGCTTTGCACACTCTAGAAGAGCCTCAGGAACACTTTTGATATAGTGGGGGGAAAAATCGTGTTTTCTTCCAAACCCTTACTTCAAAAGTGCAAGTTTTCCTTCTAGACTGAGCAAGTGACAAGGAAAGATTGTGACCTTTTGATCATGGTGGCTCCCGAGAAGACAGAACTCATGTGACTGCAAAGTGAGGCGCTGGACTGGGTGGCTCCATTCATGTGCATCACCACCCCTCCACATACACACACACACACACACACACACACACACACACACACACACACACACCACCCCCGCCTAGCCGCTACGCCTCTACTAGCACCCTCACAGGGCTCCACCTTCATGGCCATATCTAATATGACTCCCTCCCCAAGGCCCCATGGCCAAATAGAGTCAAACCTCCAGCTTGGTGGTTAAATTTCCAGCATATGAGTTTATATAGCATATATGTCCACTCACCTTCCCTTACCTCTTAAAACAATGTGCCTGCCATCTCTAGGAAGGCTAGGGGTGGCAGAATATTTGTTTAACTATGCGAAGATGTGTTGCATTTGTTTATGTTGCGGAATAATTGTTTAACGTGTAAACATGTGTTGCCTTTGTTTAATTAAGTAAAGACCTGCTGCTTTTTTACCTTGCCTGCCTAAGACAGCTGATTGGTCTAATAAGAAACTGAATGGCCAATAGCGAGGGAGGAGGTATATGTGGAGCCTCTCTGCAGGGAGAGTAGAGCAGGAGGAGGAATTTAAGATTAAAGAAGAAAGAAAGGAGACGACAGGGAGACTCCAGAGGCCAGACAGACAGACGGACAGGGAGGAAGCGGGAAAGTAGGACATACAGAATGAAAGAAAGTTTAAAAAGTCTAGAGGTAAAGTATAGATGAATAGAAACAGGTTAAATTAAGTTAAAAGAGCTCGCGGGACAAGCTTAAGCTAAGGCCGAGCATTCGTAATTCATAAAGTTTAACTATGCAATTACAAACATGTGCAGGTGCATGTGTGCATGCATGTGTGTGCGTGTGTATGTGCGTGTGCATATGTGTGTGTATCTGGCACACAAGCTCAGGTAGGCTGAAATAAACGATCGTTCAATTACCTCTGGGCTCATAAGCAAGTGTGTATTTACAGAAAAAGAAAGAGTGGTTTCCCTTGGCTCCTAATATTGATGAAATGAGCCCTCCAAAGTACACCATTGATCAGCTTCCTGGCAGCTCCAAATCCCGAGGTCAGAGGCATTAGAGGGGAGGAAACACGTGGGGGGGGGCAATCCCCCAGTGGAGTGAAAGGCTCTGAAGCACTCTCTGAATCCCACCTGTATCACAGACGACTCTCTACCTCTGCTTCTGTGTCTGCAGCACTCCCAGGAGCCTCTAGCAGTGTCTTTAACCTCTTAGCTGCTTGCACAAACACGGAAGCTTATTCAGAAAAAGTAAGGCAAAGATTCGTATTTTTAGTATGATACTATAATTGCTCTTTTTGTGTGCTCCAAGAAGAAGATTCTTACAAACACTAACCGGTTCCAATTACACAAATGCGTGCAGAAGTTGTATTAGAATTGTGTGGGTTTTTATTTTTTCACCTCCACGTAAAATTCGGTGTGGAGATACTGATTTGTTTGTTTGCTTGCTTGCCTGCTTGCTTGCTTTCAGTGCTGAGATCAAAGCCAGGGAGGGTCTCACACACTGTAAGCTCCTGCTCTGCCTGAGCTGCCCCCAACCCCATGTATTGCATCATAAGACAAAAGGGCCATCACACACTGGACTGGCGTTTGATTAGCGGTGTCCTCTCCAGCACGGCCTGCTGGAAAGCAGCCTAAACTAAATAATCCATAAGCCAGAGTGAGACGACAGGGCTTCCCGCCAGCAGTAGTGGAAGCAGACGCTGGAGGTCTGAGCCATAGCAGGCAGGTGTCCGTCCTCATAGCACGCTGTTGTTCCTCTGTGCCACGACGCCTTCCCTGCCTGTCGGCATGAGTTCGGGCCAAAGATTAAAATCTGGAGACAAGCCACGAAGCAATTTAAAATGGAAATCCGCTCCTAAAAATGAATATTAATTTGCCTAAAATTAATTTTTTAAACTTAATTTAGTTTAGCTTTAATATTCAAAAGGGAATTCATTTTTCCCCTACTACCCCCAGGGGATGGAACCACTGAGATCTATATGCAAAGTGGATTTTTTTAATTCTTTCAGCATTTTTTTTTTGTTGTTGTTATTATTAGGCTGCTATACAACAGGAGAAATGCGTCTCTGATTTCAACCAGATGGGGCAATATCAACCTAGGACAAAGCAATAACATAAAAATTGTGATTTAATTGTGACCTCCCTGGAGTTCTTTGCCTGGGGTGGGAAGCTATGGCCTGGTAAGCCTGAGTTAAATACTGTAGCCTGGAAAAGAGCAAGCATCTGTTCTGGGGTGCGTGGCGGGGTCACATGCTGACAGGCTTATTAAATCTGCCTGATTTTGCTCAGGAGACCCCACGCTGGAGGGACAGGACCACAACAGGACTCAGCGAGCTCTTGGCCAGTTCATCTCTCTCTGTCTGACCCCTGCTTTCTCTCCTCCTCACCTCTTCTTCCTCCGCTTTGGGGCCAAGGCTGAAGGGGGCGGCAATGGGACTCTTCCAGAGACAGCTGCAAGCAATACCAGTTAAGAGCTGGGCGTGGTGACACGCGCGCCTTTAATTCCAGCACTTGGGAGGCACAGGCAGGTGGATCTCTGGGAGTTAGAGGCCAGTCTAATCTACATAGTGAAAACAAAACTAGACAATAAAAAAAAAAAGCCAGTTAATAGCCACACAGTTCACAATAGCTCTCTCTCTCTTGTAATTCCTTGAGCATGGTGGAAGCTTGCCTGAAGCACAATGCACAAATTAGCCCAGCCGTAAGAGAGTATCTTGGTTCCTAGGTAGAACCTGCAGTCCACAGGTTGCCAAGGCCACAGAGCTATTTATGGCAGCTTTGACACGGAGCTCGAAAGTGTCCCTTCTATTCTCAGTAGCCAGTAACCCGATATTAACACTGGAGAACTCAGGAAAACCGCCGACCTTCTGTATTTGCTCAGTGTATGCTCAGGCGTTGCGCAGTGACTCTAGATGGCCTTCCCCAGCCTCTGGGGAATCAATCTGCCCGAGATGGGCAGGAGTCTCTTGGTTTGTTGTGTGTTCATGAAGCATGCTGATAACCAAGAGCTCGCTGCAGGTTCCCGACCAAGGATGTAGCAAATATTTTCCAAAATGCTCGTGGTATTTCCAGAGTCTGGTGCTATTGTGACACTCGCCACCAAAAGGTAGGGTGTGTCGTCTCTCTTTACCTGGGCTGGTTTCTATGACAACCCGGTCTGATGGAGTGTAGCAGAACTAACACGGCATGGCTGTGGGGTGTGGGCAGAGGGGAAACGGGCTTCCTCTCTCTCCCTCTTCCTATTCCCCCTTATTGTCTTTCTCCCCCCTCTCTCTATCTCCTTCTGTTTCTTATTTTCTCTCTCTGGCTCTCTGAGCTATCGTACAAGAAGCCGGATGTTTCCAGTACTCGGATGATGTGGAGACAGGGATAAAACAGACACGGAGATGCGTCTTCTACCAGACCAGTCAAGTGCTCGTTCCTAGTCGAGGTGCCGGATTTCTGAGTGGGTCAGCCTTCAGATAATTCCAGCCCCAGCTGCTGACTGGGACTTCATAAGGTGACTTGCAGGAAACCTTGTAAGGGTGTGTTGAAAGGGGGAGCGAGACCCACTCCGGCTTTGGGAGAAGGATGTGCTTCAGGGCTAAAGAAGTCTTCCCAGAAGAGCCATGGAGGGGGGATAGGTCCTGAAAGGTAAACAACTGACCGCCAGATAAAAAGCCTGTCTGGGCCGCAGTGTCAATATAGAAGGTGACAGGAGCCGCGACAAAGCGCTGTAGTTGCTTGGGCAGGAAATGAAAGACTTCATTTCACAAAGAAGGACACAGGCAAAGGAGACAGGGTCTGGCTGTCTTTTGAGAAGAAGCTCATCATAACGGTAATGGGAAGAGCGGAAAGAGCGGAGTGGAGGTAGCAAGATCGGCAACAAGGTGGGAAGAATGAAGTGGAAAACCAATTCGAATTAAGGCGGCAGGAGCCGAGACTAAAGGAAGGTGGGCCGGGGAGGGAAATGGCCTGACAATGACAATGCCTGTTATGGTGAGAGAGAGGTGTGAGGCTGCAGCAGTAGAGGAGACGAGGGAGACGTGAACTCACGAGGGACCCGGCAAGGCATATCGGGTGGGAGAAAGCAGGCTCCTATTTCCTCAGCCTACATGCTGCTCCCATGGGATGGTAAGGCTCCAGGGGGATGCAGAGGTCTTATCAGCAGCAAAGGATTGGTTTTTTGGTCCAAGAGATGGATGAGCCTTGAAAGAGTGAAGGGCAAGAGATAGAAGGAGCTAAACTGGGCAATGACAGCAGAGAGAACTGAGCAAAAGGCAAGTCAGGGAGTCAAGAGCTAATCACGCTGCCACTCAGAGCTAGGGAACCAGTGCCAAAGGATGCTTGTGTACGGGTGGCATCCAGACAGGTCCCCTTGACTTAATGTCTGTCCTCCCACAGTTGTCCAGAGCATGGCATCTTCGGAAATGCACAGCCCAAGTCCAAACACGGATCTCTGCTTGAGCACTGAGGAGCATTAATAACTGTTATAGTTTTCAAATTTGCTGGTCAACTTCAACAATTGGGGGCAAAAGTTCAGTCTGTTCTTTAGGCATTTATCAGAGTTTTCAGTCAGAGCACACTTAAGATGCAGGAAGAGAGTGCTGAGGCCCTTGGATATGGTCCAATTGACACAGTAACCAAACCTGCAGGTATATCCAAATTCCTTTGGGGCACCCAGCGCGGAGGAGAGCTCCAAGTTTTTAGAATACTAAAGAATCTCGACAGCTGCAGAATGTAATGAATATTGATGGTCCCTTCCTAGGAATTGTGGGCTTTGAAAACACAGATGTCACCAACTCTGACCTCCAAACCTTGAGACTTCAGATGGTGTCATTAAAAGGCAGCGATGAGCGGGATTATTTCTGCAGGAGCCAGAGCAAGTAAAGAAATTTTGATGAAGAACCAGCCTGCAGGGGCATATAAATTATTGATTCAGCCAAATAAATATGGGGATAAAGGTGGATTGGTTGTAGACAAATCACAGGCTTTCCTCTCAGCAAGAGTTCGTGTGGCCAGGATTCTCCTTTTTCAGTTAAGAAAACAAAGGACCATAATGGTTGGACAACTGGCTCAGGGTCAAAGTCAGAATTGGGACGCCTCCTGGGAACTCTTGACCGTTAGTGACCTTAGTGACGTAAGTGAGGTCTGTCCAACTACCTCCAGGCCATCGCTAACTTTATCTCCTGTGTCTTGAGTCAACTGCCATAAATATTGAAGGCAGAGCATTTTGTTCTATGTTGACAAATGATTTTCCAACCTGTGCAGCCACTTAACTGTAGGGATTGTTTATCGAGTGTTTACCAAAAAGATTTGGATATGCAAACACAACTCAGGCTGCAGGGCCTAGAGAGAAGACTCCATGGACAGTCAGGATCTGAAGTCAGTTTCCAGCCTGGCACGGACAAGTATGACTACCACCCAGTGCTGGGGAAACAGGAGACAGGCTGCTCCCACAAGTTTGCTGGCTTGTCAGTTCATCTGAACGTGAGCTTCTGGCTTAGTGCAAGACACTGTCTCCAAAAATAAAGTGGAGAAGTGACCCCGGAAAGAGATCTGATGTTTGCCTCTGGCCCCGACATGCGCATGCGTGGACTAGCACTCTCCCACACACATAAATATACCACATGCAAAAAAAAAAAAAAATAGAAAAGGAAAAAAAAAATCATACTATAAATGGGTCATTCTGATGTGCGTTGGCAATCAGGTGCCTGTTATAATTAATCCTTAGTGAGATGAGAAAAATGAAGTGAAATTTTATCCACAGAGAGAACGTAACGTGAACTGCTTTATTGAAATTGAAAAAAAAATTAATTCTCAAGGTGCCAGTTGTAGTATCACTGTGTGTTATTAGGAACTCGGCAGTCCTTCCTGAGGCCTCCAGCTGGCACAGTGCCCACTTGAGCAGGCAGCAGAGGGTCAGTATTTACTTACAAGCCTGTGTTCTTTCTGTTGTTCTTAATTTTTTTTTTTTTTCCTTTTGAGACAGTCTCAGTATGTAGCCCGGGCTCGCCTTAAACTTGAAATCTTGCTGAGTCCAGCCTCCCTTGTACTGGGATGGCAGACTTGCATCTTTGATTACTTCTTGAAGCTCTCCACAATTTTCTGGTCTTTATAATTAGTCTCTTAACGCAAAACCCTCTGCTCTATTGTCCCAAAGCAATGAAGACAACTGACCATGGCCTGAAACCTCCAAACTGTGAGAAAAGAACACACACACCCTTTGTCTTTGTAAGCGGATTATCTCAGGCGTTGTATGATAGTAACAGAAAGCTGGCTACCACAACTGTCTCTGTTGAAGTGGGTTCCCATCACTTGGACTCTGTACTGTTTTGGGGGAGCAGGAGTTTTTACAATTGTGTGGCATTCTGTCTCCTGCTACCCGACCTTCATTTCTCACAGACTGCCTATCCCTTGCCTGATTGCCTCACAGCTGGGCTTTTTAAACTCCGCCCCATCCTGCTTGCTGATCTCTGTTAGTACCCAGTTTGTGGTGACAAGGAAGAAAATGCCATTTAGGATGAGTGTATCCATCTGGCTGGGGTTAACACTCAAAACCTGGGCGGGTGTCTCTGCTGGTGATTGCCCCAATATTTTGGTAGGGTTAGCCAGAAGTTAATGACCTGACATTTGACTGACAGGAGAAGATACAAACTGGTGAGATTCTAGGAACAAAGCTGGTAGGTAAATGTTTTCCCTCTTCCCAAACGGTGTCCGATGTCGTTCTTACGATGACCTTTTTTTATTTGGGGTGTTATCAAGTACAGTCACCGTTGGCATTGTGGGGGGGATTGGTTCTTGTACCAGCATCTGCAGATACTGAAATTCTTTACACAGAATGACATAGGACTCACACACAACTTGTGCACAGCTTCCAGTAAATGTCTGTGTATGTTGTACACATATGTTGGAACTCAGTCCAAGAACGGAGTCCTGTGAGAATTCTGGGGGCTTGGGAGAAAATGCCAGGAAAACAAGGCAAGAGTCTTGAGATCTCTCCAAAACACGGGATTGTTCCTGGAATGTGCTTTCACGCCCCTCCCAGGTGTAGGGGATGGAAGGGAGCTTTGTCTCAGCTGTCGTTATTCATGCTCCTCTGTGGAAAAATCACGCTTTTTGCCACGTGTGGCTAGTCCTTGTGATCGTACACTTTACTCAGGCGACTCTTGTTGACCGTCAGAGTATAAACTGCCTGACTCTCTGAAAAAGGTTGGCTACTGCAGGAGGCCTTCGCCTGCCTCATTTTTAGGGCCCACTCTGCCATGTTCACGCTGCCAACTAAAGCAGTAGACATGCGTGTGCATTTCTATACACACGTGTGTGGAGGCTAGAGGTCAGCACTGGGCACTGTGCTCCATTGCTCAGAAATATATTTGGAGACTGCATCCCTCACTAAACCTTAAAACAGCCTTTCTGCTAGACTGGCCGGCCACAGATTACAGGAGCTTGCCTCTGTACGGGGCTTGCTACATAGTGCTGCAGATCTGAATGGAGGCCTTTGCGCATGTGTGGCAAGCACTTTCCCCATGAAACCATCTCCCAGTTAGCCACCCTGAATGCTCTAAACCTCTCTTATACTTCTGAGCTAGGCATAATACCTCATATAGTGAGTATATAGTTCAATGGTAAGGTCAGTCACAGCCCGTACGCCAGGTATCAGGAACAAGAAGGGGTGGCGTTTTCCACAAGATTCCCCATTCCCAGGAGACTCCCTGAGTAAATGCCTGCTACCAAACTTGCTTGTCTGAGATCCACATGGTAGGAGGAGCTCTCACAAGTTGTCTGCTGATAGGCTCTCTCTCACTCAAATACATAAATAAATAAATAAATAAATAAATAAATAAATAAATAAATGTAATTTTTCTAAAAAAAAATTAAGAATTTTTCAGAAAGGCAAGGCATGGTGATACACACCTGTAATCCCAACACTCAGGAGACGAGGAAGGCACGGCACGAGGGTTGAGGGTTCAAGGCCAACCTTCACTACATTTCAAGATTCTGAGATTCTGTCTTAACTTCCTTCCCTGATCCCTTTAAAAAATAAATAAATAAAATAGCTGGGCGTGGTGGCTTACACATTTAATCCCAGCACTCTGGAGTCGAGAGCAGATGGATCTTTGTGAGTTCTAGCCTTTGTGATACTAGCCTAGTCTACAAAGCGAGGTTCAGGACAGCCAGGATTACACAGAGAAATCCTGTCTCCCAAAACCACACACACACACACACAACAAACAAACAAACAAAACCAATTTCTTCCCAGATCCCTCTCTGCCCACACCTGTTACTCTCTGGTAAATTTGGGAGCCTTGAATACTATATTACTTGTTTCTGGAACAACCTCTTTTTCACAAAACTGCCAGATGGTCTGCTCAATTCAGATTCAAATTGGAAAGAAATGAGCGCTAATGTTTGATTTGGTGGGAATCTGCGCAGGGCGCGGATGCTGGAAGAAATGCGCCCTGCGCTCAAATTCGCTCCCATTCTCAAGGTGTGAAGGTCAGCGGGACACACATTCACCTGAGATGACTCAGTGGCCAAAGGTGCTTGCTGCCAAGCCTGACAGACTGGTAGCCACACTGTGGGAGGGATTCCCGTAAGCTGTCTTCTGACTGGCTGTCACGCCATCTCTGTTACCATGCAGTGGTCACACCACGAGATAAACGCCAGCTTTGACGGGGTGTTGTGGAAAGGGGCTCTGAGGTGATTAACTGGGATGCAGTTACCCAAGGGTTTCTCCTCCCCCGCCACACCCTACACAGCCAGTGGGATACATTCTCAGCCTTCACTTTCCCACAGAGCCAGACACCAGCAACCCATGGACCGAGAGGCTATCCTATGCCCTGGACAACTGTCCCAAGGCATCTTGGAATCAGTTCCCTATGGACTGCATGTAGGGCAAGGTGTTTTGTTGTTTTGTTTTTAAACTGTCAGGATGCCAGAGATATTTGCGAATTGTTTGGGGTAGGAAAACGTGTTTCCAAGCCCAGCTTCCTCCTAAAAATCAGTGTTGTTTGGCATCTGCCCACCTATTGTGAGGTCTTTTCCTTTGGCCTAGCCCAGACCTCAGGGCCCTGCCCCCTTACCAGCTGCATTTTTCTCCTGTCTTTAGCCCTAGGGTTTCTCCTCCACCTGCCCACGCTTCCTTCCCGGTGCTTTTGTGCCAGCCACCCCCAGAGGCTGCTTGACCTCTCTTTGTGCCAAAGCCAGCAGCCCTCTAACTTAATCTCTCTGCACAGCCCGCCCACCTGTGAATGAGGCGGTTGTCCTGGCAGTCAAATCCAATTAAGACCTGTGTTTGCAAAACCCAGCGTTTATTCTGCTGGAGGCCCCCAAAAGGCCCTCAAATTCAATTCAGCAGCCCACAGAGGCAAGATAAAGAGTCCTTAAGATGAGGCTATCAGTCTTTCGCATCTGGTTGCCTTGAGCTTCTGACTACATCTGGTGGACAGAGCCTAGGCTTCCTGGTCAGATAGATTTGATTTTAACTCAGAGTGCAGCCATTTGCTGATTGCTGTGTGATCTTAGATAACGTGCTAATTTCTCTGAGACTGAGTTTTCGTACCTGTTGGCGTGGGGGTGGTGTAAGGGGTGTGTGGTGCACATCTGTAACCCCAATATGTCAGCCAAGGAAAGAAGATGGAGAATGATTTAGAGCAGCCTTGGCTACAACAGAGACCCTGTCTCAAAAAAAAGGGAAAGAGGTTTAGTAAAAATGGGTATTTTTAGGATTTACATAAATAGAGATGTGTGATGTGTTCAGTTCAGAGCAGAGCATAGTTCTCACTGAACCGAGGAGAACAAAAGCCAAAACGGGCGGCCGATGTTAGAGCTCTGAGTTTGTTCCTCAGCGGTACCAGTTGGATGATGATGGGACCAATTTCTAATCAGGAGAGTGTCACACAACACGAGGCTAATTCAAGCAGGAGGCCACCATCTTGGGGACTTTAGCTTAGCGTTAAGTAAATGTGCACTGTCTTTTCCCACCTTTCTATGGAAGGAGAAAGAGAACACAATACAGGAGGAGATGGACACCCCCCACCAAGGACAGTGGGCGCAGTTACAGGCTCCTGAGTATGTGTTCTGTGTGGTAGGTAGGAAGCACCAGACCTCTAGCAGAAGTGGCCTTGGTGATGGCCAAGGTCGGAGGCCAAGTAGCTATATTGTTCGTTTCTTCCCTCCTTCCTGGAAACACACGGTTGCAGAAATAGGCAAAAAGCAAAGTGCACGCTAACCGAAACCCCGTATGGAGAATTGAACAGTGTTTGCTTATATCGGCCTTTGCCACTTCTGATGGAAGTCCAACACAGGTAAGCATGGAGTCAGCTCGCGTCACTCCCGTGGCCACAGCTACAACAGACAGGAATTGCCTGTGTTCATTTCTACTCTAAGTTGGTGTTGGCCTCCAGAAGTGAGCTGGCCACCATTGCCTTCTTAGGTCTTGGTTATTTTTGTTTGATGGAGGTAGTTGGAATGGGGCTTCTCTCTTTTCCAACCTTAAGAGTTCTTGACGCACTCGGTATCATACAGAAACACTACAGGGCATCAAATGGAGAGAAGGGGCTCATTCCCTTGAATTTGAACCAGTTTCTACTGGGACATGTCAAGAATCCACAGCCAAGTTGGCTTGCTTAGAAGAGAATATTTTGTTACCTAAGACCCCAGAATGCCACACTCTAAAGAGCTCTAACTAGAACAAGTCTTACTGTGTTTTCCCTATAATGCATATCCATAATAAAGTTTAATTTATAAATTAGGTACAGTAACACATTAACAACAATAAAAAAGTTATAGTGATACGCCTTGATAAAGTCCATGTAAATGTGTCCTCTGTACATATATACTTTTACACTTATATGCATTATATATAAATATATTAGCATATATTAGCATATAGGTGTATATGTGTACAATACACACACATATATACCTGTGTATGTGTGAATGTACTGAATTCGCCCTTCTTCTGGTTGAGCATGAGTAACAGAAATGCTAGAAAATGAAACCAAGGATTGAACTGGGCAGACCCTCTAAATCTATGACTACGAACAAGTGATATCTTTGTTGGCCTCAGTTTCCTTCCTGGTAAGTAGAGAATGACCCACAAAAAGACAGAATCCTCTTAAACACTAACCACTCTGATTCTCCAATATACTTTATAAACTACAGATTTGGCACATGGTTTGAAGTCAAGACGCAAAGACTTGGCGTCTTGAGTTTCTCCACCTGAGCAAACACTACTCCCACAAAGTAGACATTCCCCTTGGTAAGGTAAACAGGAGGACCACCCTAGGAGTGGGAGAGATGAGGTTAAAGGAGCCATAGGGAGGGAGGCCTCTCTTCTCAGCAGCAAACAACCTTCCCGCTGCCAGATTAGAGGATTGTTAAAAGGCAAAGTGCGCAACACAGAGAAATGAGGGGGTACAAGATAGGCTTGGGCATGCAACTTTAGAACCTCATGGAGGGAGGAAATCACCACGTGGATAAGATATAATCACTTTTTTTCAATCTTGTATTTCATAACACAGGGGAGATGTGCTAAGAAAACTGGGGAATGTCAGGAAGCAAGATCATGTAAACCAGAAAATCGACTCAGCTGAATATAAAGTTCGGATGCTTGGGACTCTCCGACACAGGTCAGAAGTCAGTCTGCCATTCGTTTGCTCTTCTATCAGTGACTTGTGTGGGATGGGAGTACTTTGCAGCACTTTGTGTCTGTATGTGTGTTTGTAACACAAATGAATGTTACTAGTATGTGTCTAGATTTGGGTGTTTTTTAAGCCAGGGGTCCTCAACCTTCCTGATGCTGCAACCTGTTCCTCATGTCATGTTGATCCCCCCAACTATAGAATTATTTTCATTGCTCCTTCCTAACTGTAATTTTTCTACTGTTATGGGTCATAATGTAAATATCTGATATGTAGGCTATCTGATATATAAATATCTGATATACGTGAGAGGGCTGTTGGAATCCCAAGGTTGAGAACCACTGCTTTCAGTGATTATACCTAAAAGATAGGAACCTGCCAATCACCATTCTCTCTTTTAAGCAGCTGAGACATACCTGATTCTCTAAAGTTATCATCGGTTATTTCTGTTTCTTAGCAATGCTACAACTCCCGTGTATGACTCCCACTCTCTTTATCCATTGGCGTCTCTCTGTTTTCTCAATGACCGCTCTCCCTTTCCAGTTCTCACGGCATGTTCTTTATTGTACTCCTCGAGAAGTACCCTCCAGATCAGCGATGCCACATTCTACACTGTCAGTTCCCCGTGTTTCCGCCTCCAAAGTGGGTTTTGATTCTTCAATTGCATTTCTGGCCATATATTTTCCCCCATTGTTGAAGGTTGTGTTTTTTAGCTAATTTTGAGACAAGGTCTCCTCACGTATGTAGCCCAAGCTGGTATTGTACTCCCAGTCTTCCTGCCTCAGCTTCTTGAGTGCTGGCATTATAGGCACGTGCCATGGTGCCATGACTTTTGCCATCCATAATTTTTACTTAAAGGTGTATTTATTTTTATTTTATGGGTGTTTTTCCTGCACATAGAGCCTGTGCGTTGCATGTGGGCATTGCCCATGGAAGTCAGAAGAGGGTGTCAGAACCCCTGGAACTGGAGTTCCAGAATTGCTAGAAGCCACGTGGGTGCTGGGAATCAAACCTGGGTCCTTGGAAAGAACAGCCAGGGCCCTTAACTGCTGAGACATCTCGCCAGCCCCTGTCACTCTTCTCATCTCATCTCTGTCATACCCTCCTAACTTTCCATCCGAGGTCTTTCTCTATATACAAAGGTCACTTGTAATCAAGATATTTCAAAGTTTTTCTTTTGTTTCTTCTGGCAAGCCTCCTTCAGAAGGCTGCTCCTTTCCAGTCTTGAGAAAGCACCATTCTCCTTTTTAAAGAAGCTATGTCTTAGGTGCTTCTGTCCCCTGATCCTTAACTGAACTAGTGAGGCCTGGGATAGTCACCATGAGCATGGCAGCGCAGATGTGTTGGCATAGAAACTTGTGCTTGGTTCTCATGCATTTCCATACCTTATTCTGATGGGATAGGTAGCTCTTTGTTTCCTAAAATCTTGGCTCTTTGAGGTGCTAACAACTCCTTCATGTTTGAGGAGCCTCTGAAGAATTTGCTCCCCTCTCAGCCGTTGTCTGGAGACCCTGAACTGTCCCAGACAAGGATCCAGAACTTCGCATGAATGAAAGATCAAGACGGGTGCTTCTGTGGGTTTTCAGAGGGGCCCATTCTAAAAAGAAGTGAAGTCCGGAAAGTCTGTGATGTTTGGATTAAGCTTTCCTCAGAAAAGTGATGGATAATGAAGGTGCCTGAGTACAGCATCCTAGAAGGCGCTTGGACCTGAGGCCATGGAAGTTTTATATTATGCTACTAAGTAGACAGTACTAGAGTCTACTTTGAGCAGTTGCCCTGCAGATGGCAAGGACCTCACAGAGGACAAGCATAGTAGAGGCCCCAGAGCCTAAGGCGAAAGGCCTCTTCTTAGTTTTCATGAGCCTAAGCCAACTGCTATCAGCTTCTTGTTCACTTTGTCACATGGAAGGCTCACTTCTAGGATTTACCGTATGTAGAATAATAAAGAAATATGAATGCTGTTGCATTTTGGTTTTTGCAAAGTTTGAACTGGCTGTAAATAAACCAATCTTGAAAAATCCTCAGAATAATCCTTGCAAGACCAGCACAAGAAATGGACACCAAAGATGTTAACGTCACTTTCCAGAAGTCCACAGACAAGTCACAGCAGAGTCGCCATTCAAGGTGTTCCAACCAAGCCCTTACCTCTACACCTTATTGTTTAGACTATAGGAGTTCTGTGAGTCTTCACCTCTTTTTAATTATGGGAATTAAAAGTTAAACTAAAAACTTCCTCATATATTTTTATGATAGGTTTCTCCTTATCAGTGTGTCTAGAGGTTGAGCCTAAGTTTTCCTGGATGATTTAATAAGGGAGAATGTGACAGAAAATTATTTACTTACTAATCTCAGGAGAGAGTAATTTCTGTTTTGTAAACCAAAGATCAGTGCAAAGAAAAGGAGGAGGAAGAAAAGAAAGGAAGGAAGGAAGGAAGGAGAGAGAGAGAAGGGAAGAGAAGAGAAGAGAAGAGAAGAGAAGAGAAGAGAAGAGAAGAGAAGAGAAGAGAAGAGAGAGAAGGAAGAGAAAAGAAAAAAGTCAAAGGTAGGTTAGAAAAGACAAATGACTTGCATGAGAGCAGTAGAGCCTGAGAAAATCAACAGGACACAAAAGGCCATGCGTTTGAAATTGACCAAGGAGTTAACAGAAGGAAAGTGGGATTGAAGCCAAGTACCTTTGTTAAAGCTTAATATACTGTTGTAGCAATCTCCAAGGTTTAGATGGAAACGAAGTCGGTGAAGTTTGGTTTTTCGTAGTTTATAGTCCTGGCTGCTCACCAAGGAAGACTCATGCTAATCCTTACCGGGTTGTTCTTTGGTGAATCGTAATTTTATAAGAAACTTGAGTGGCTTCTATAACAAATGCACTATTGTCCTCAGTTTTATTATACAGTAGGGAAAATAAACTCATTAGGTGACGGCCCTCTGCGTGTGCATGGTGGGCAGTGGGTAGGTGGGGGTCGCAACATTGTGCAATCCTAGTTTCAACTATTTCATCTCCAGCTCTAGAATCATCTGTGTACATTGTGGAGAAATCTTTAGCATGAGAATCTGTTGTCGGGGTTTCTGTCCTGTCTGGTTTCTGTCCTCCCACCAGGTCCCACAGCCGTTTAGCCCCAAAGAAATTGCACAGAGGTCTACATAAGTTATAAACTAATTGGCCCATTAGCTCAGGATTCTTATTAACTCTTATAACTTATATTAACCTACTATTCTTGTATATTTTAGCCACCTGGCTCGGTACCTTTCTCAGCAGGGTGGGTGACATCTTCCTTCTTCAGTGTCTGGACAGTACTGGGGAGGAATGGGCTTCCTCCTCCCCAGAATTCTCCTGTTCTCTTTGCCCCAACTCTACTTCCTGTCTCATAGTCCCGCTTATACTTCCTGCCCAGCTACTGGCCAATCAGCATTTATTTAAAACATAATTGACAGAATATAGACAATTGTCCTGCACCAAGATCCAAGCAGGAAAAATGTAGCCTTTAAGTCAGAATTCTCTAGGGGCTGTCACCTGATCATGAAGACAGTCAGAAGTCAACCTCTGACTCTTATGCCACAGAACAAAGGGGCAATAGATCACAAAGCCTTTTGGGAAATAGAGAAGACACACTTAGGGATCACTGTACATTAGTACTTATTTCTTTCCCCTCATCCCTCAAGTGAGTCTTTACTTCCCTAAACTGAGTACATCTTACTGTGTATTGCTAAGAGCAAGGTCCAGGAAAACTCACATCAGCTGAAGCACAGTCACTTAAACACAGTAGGAAGTGCTTGCCCACACCCCAGTCATTTGAATACAGATGGCATGCATGAGAAACACATACACACCACCACCACCCACATGACAACAGCCAAACAAGCCTGCCGCAATCCTAAAAGCATCTTAATAGACAATTCTCACAAAAACTCATGCACGTGCCACGAAGTTCTGATTGGAAGTTCTTTATACACTGTCTTGTATGTACATTGAGTAACATGTTCGGATATAATTTATGATCACACCAGTCATGAGCTTGATGAATGAGCAGAGAGTATGAATACATACTGGGCTCTGCCCAGCGCTTTGTAAACTTGGCAAAGTGCAAGTCCCTACTTTAGTCCCCATCCTCTCCACCTTCTCTCTAGCCAGCCACCACTTACTCCCATTTCAGCCAATAATACGGGCTGTAAAGTCTCCATTCATAGCGCAAGCTGGCTGTGGACTCCGAGCATCCAGGCTGAGGCAAAGGATGAGGTGTGTGGCTATTTTCAGTCCGGCACAGAGTACAGAATTCATTCGTAAAAAAATCCCATACGACCTTTTTGCAAAATGACTGCAATTTGCCCAAAGTCTACAAACCAAGACCTTATTACAATCATTTAACTTACTTTCCTCCCAAGGGCGGAATGAAGAAAAAAATCAATACTAACATCGCTAAAAAAAAAAAAAAAATAAATAAAAAATGGCAGTATGAAGCAGGTCAGAAGAATGTCTTGTCTCTGGAAATCAGGCTGTATAAAATCGACAGGAATATGGGCAAAGACTTAAATATGAAGATTCTTGTCGAATATGAAAACACTTTATCAAATGTAATATTTACAACAGAGAAAACATAAAGAAGAAAAATAAACTTGTTTTCTCACAAGAAGGGTCTAGGAATACAGCTCAGTGAGGGAACACTTGCCTGGCATACACAAAGCCATGTTCTATCCTCAACACTACAAAAATTTAAATAGAATAAGCTGGCATAGGAAGCAAGGAGTTAAGGTGTGGTCTCTGTGTAAGAAAGAATACCATAGAGGCATTAAGAAACATTTGTCAGAGCCAGTATGGCGGCACATCCCTTTAATCCCAGCACTTGAGAGGCAGAGGAAAGTGGATCTCTGAGTTCGAGGTCAGCCTGGTTTACAAAGTGAGTTCCAAGTCCTTCAGAACTACATTGTGAGACCCTGCCTCAGAGAGAGAGAGAGAGAGAAACATTTGTCAGAAAAATTTCAATTGTAATACAGTCAAAATGAGAGTCATGAATGAATACTATGAAAGTATATCTTTGTAGGAATTATGTTTGTAATATTACTGAATGATGACAATTCTGTTTTTGGTTGACATTTCTCTGTACTTTCCGCAGTGTTTACAATAACCTTGTGCTAGGTTTACAATCACAAAAATAATAAATAATACAAACTAAAGAAATCATCTACTTTTACAAAGCAGTGGCCCATGGTGTGAGTCAAGTCCATTTTTATCTATGTTTATTGGTTTATTTTACCTGGGCTCAAACCCAGGCCATCATGTACACAGGACAACTTGCTACCTTTAAGCTGGTTTGAGCCCATTCCCGAAGCTTTCTAAAGAGTGGACTCCCGACCAGCTTTCCCCAGGAACTCAAAAGCCCTCAACAGCGAGGGAAATGGTCAGACTGTCCTGGGACCTTTGATCTGTCTGTTACTCAAGGTCTGAACAAGTCATCGGCTTGTAGGTTGCTCTGTTTGTCCTCATCCTTCTGTCCCTCTAAAGCACGCCCTTGCCAGTCCATGTCAGTGGAATGTGAGTGAGGAAAGGGCCCCCAGATAACACAGGACACCCAGAACACACCTGCAGCTCTGACAGGTGCAAGCAACACCACTGACGAGCTATAAATCAATTTGGGGGCTGGGAAACAGCTCTTCTCACTTTCCATTCTGACCAAACAGAATGACATTCCCTTTATTCTGATTTAGATTCATTTCTTCAATAACCTTCATTTGGAGAGGAATAATATTAGAATATTTTTAAAGGTTTCTCTTCCAGCTCTTAGATGGGATTATTTAAAAAAAAAAAGTTGAAAAGCATCCAAGTGATAAAGCACTAACATTATCTCTTCAAAATTTCTGAATGAGCAGAAAGTCAATTCTAACACATGAATAAAAAAATGAATAAAAAAATTTACATGGAAACCAGAAAATGACTTGTTCTTAAAATTTTTGATTTTACTTCTCTATTCTTAGAAAATGTCATACTTAGACAAAACATATTTTGATCGTATCTATCTCCATTCCCCAAAACTTTTTTTCAGATATCCTAGTCCCCCTTCCAGTTTCATAACCTCCATTTTTTTCTAATAACCCACTGAGTCCAATAAGCGCTGCCCACAGGTCAGTTAAAGCCGTCTGCTGGGGGCGGGGCCTCACCCTTGAGGTCAACTACGGATGCCGTGAGATCATGAGTGCAAGAGCTCCTTCCTATCAAGAGGACACAATTTCACCCAGGTGTGGTGATGTACACCTTAAATCCTAGCACTCAGGAGACGAGGCAGTCAGATATCAGTTTGAGCTTGGCCTGGTCTACGGGGTGAGTTTCAGAACAGCCAGAGTTACACAGAGAAAACCTGCCTTTAAAATCGAAGGAGGAGGAGGAGGAAGAGAACGGAGTGGGAGGAGGAAGAAGAGGAAACTATTTTACAGCCATCTTCCCTGACTTTCGACTCTTACATCTTTCTGTGTCCTCTTCTGGCATTGCCCTGTTCCCCGATGGAGGTGGTGATATAGATGTCCTGTTTGGGCTGAGAATTCCAGAGACCTTTTCTGTGCATTTTGACTAGTTGTAAGTCTCTGCACCAAACACCCTTCACTGGAATAAGAAGCATCTCCAATGAGAGGTAAGAGCTACAGGACCTAATTTTAACTGGCAGAAAGGCAATTCTACAACAGATTCTAGGATTCTTTATCTTTGCCAAGTCCTGCCTTGCGTTCTTCAATCATAATTTAATCTGCTAAGTGGCCAATGCTCAGGAAAAAGTCATCTTCCAACTTGCTATTCTTCATCACCCTTGTTGACACGCATATCCCGAGGAGACCTCTTGTCTCTCATGTTAGGGAATGGCTGTTCCCTCTGGTCATGGCACCACCATCTCTAGCTCCATCCTGCAAAGAGAGACTGCCCTGCCAATCCACAGAATAACCATGGCCCTAAGTCACAGCATGACCATACAGAGATAGCCAGGTCTTCGCTAATGATAATGGGACTGTTGATACTTCCTAGTAGAAAGAGGCTGGGAGTTGAGGAGAGTCTAACCATTACTCTCTCATGATGCCTTTCCCTCCTCCCAGCTGCTATGTCCTTTGGTTTATTTTTCTGGGAGGGGGTGGCTTTTAATAAGTGAAATTCAGGCCAATTCAATGCCAGATTTTATAAGAAGGAACTCGGTGTGCCTTGAGTAAGGGGTTGAAATTTTTCATGTTCCTGCCTAAGGGCCAGGCCCGCTCTCAGGCTCTGGGCAGCTGTCTGCCCAAAGGTCCTCTAGGTACTGCCTCCCAGTGAGCTCTAGTCTAGCTGTAGAAAAGGACTGCTCTTTTCCAACCCACAGACGCCACACTCTTACCTACCAAGCCTGTGGTGCCCCACAACTAAGTTTAGCCCGCGTTCCTGATTTTTAAATAGTCATCTGAACCACAGGGGAAATTATTACCCACGGTTTCCTAGATCTGTGCAGGAAAGATGCTTCCCAACCTGGGTGCTATAAAATGATATTTGCTTGTCCCAGCTCCTTCCCAGCTAGGGTCCGATCACCCTTTGCTGGCATGCATTTTGCAATACTTCTGGGCTTTCCTCACTCCCTCAGCATGCTCGCTACATTTGGAATCGTAGCCAGCACTTGGCTTAACTCACCTTTGACTTCCAGTTAATGAAAAGGGATTTAGAGTTGGCAATAGCAGATTCATAGGTGGTCTTGTATCACATTTGCCCATCAGAAAAGAAGGGAGTGGGCCCCGAGACTTGGGCTGGGGAGGCTCCCCATTACAGCTTTAGTCTTGTATCAGATTATTGTAACCCATGAGTGTTTTAGTCTTGGATACCTACTTATATTGAAAGATGTTCCTATTTCCCTAAGTGTAGAGCCCCCCCAACCATATTAAACTATGAGTTTCCACACATCTAAATGCACCCAATATGAGTTACTGGACATAATGACCTTGTATCCCGTCGTTCTCTTGGTTAGAATACTTTTAAAAACTTGTGGAATCTGGGAGTGGCGGCACGTGCCTTTAATTCCAGAACTCAAGAGGCAGAGGCAGGCAGGTCTCTGAGTGTAAGGTCTCAAACCCAGGATAAATGCCAACCTAAGGTACCTATTTAACATATCAAAACTGACCTGGTCACCAGGTTCTCCCAGCATCGCTCAGTCCCTACCTGTTAAGGGTATAGCTGGCATACCCCGCCCCCTACCCTAAACTTCTCCAGCCCAGGGACTAGGCTCCCCTTTCCTATATAATCCAGACTTTTTGTTTACCAGCCCCTTTCGGTCTACCCTTTGCCCTCCTGGTCCATCTCTTGGTCAGTGGCTCCTCTCCCCTTCTCTCTTCTCTTTCTCCTCAGGTTCACATTCACTCTGGCCTCTCCCAGATGTCTTTGCCTCTGGCAATGCTCTCCCTCCAAACCTAGGGATGGTTGTGTGTCTGTTCATCCCTGTCCACGCCCCGTTCCCCTTCTCCTTTCACTGAGTTCAAGGCCAGCCTGGTCAACTGAGTGAGTTCTAGGACAGCCAAGGCTACACTAGAGAACAAAAAAACAAAACAAAAGTTGGTAATGGTGCCACAAGCCTATAATCCCAGAAGGACCATGAGTTTATTGGCTACCCTTGACTACAGAGTTAAGTTGAAGACCAGTCTGAGCTACATAAATAAAAGCTGTTTCAAAACAGAAAGGGGGGATGCCTTAAAAAATGGTAGGATTTGTTTGTTTTAATGTGTTGATTTAGTACTTTTTAAAGTTGGCAACCCTGTATCAATTAGCAACTTCCCAAATGATACTAGTCATTAAAGGTAGAGAACCATGAGGAGCCTCCCTCAAGCAGCAACTCAGGTCTGTAGATTTCTCAGGGGAGGAGTCATCCGTCCCTAAAGTCACCTCCTGAAGTGTCCTTTAAGTCACAGAGCCCCAAGGGCATCAGAAACTATACAGAGGCTATGAATCGGCAGACAGTTGCTAAAGCAAATCCAAACCAGGCATTCTTCTAAATAAGCCCACCTTACAATTCCTCAACCACGTCTGCAGAACTGTGAGTTTGCAAGCCATGTTCTGCCCAATACCACAGCTACTGGAAAACTTAGGCTGGAGCGATGGCTGCAAAGCAAGATTCAGAGAGTGCTTAGGGACGCTATTGCAAAAGATGCCAATAAAATCGGATATGGGTTGTGGAGGGAATGTAGAACTCTGGCCGCCCCGCGCTCTGAGAAGGTCACAGTCCTCTGTGAATCCTGGGGCTATTGTCCTTCTAAGGCGAAGGCGGGGCCAATGGAAGGACAACAGTGCCTTCTACACCTGAGACACGACCGGTTAGAACTTTGGTAGCAAGGGGAAACTTTACACGCAGCCCACGCTCCTCAGTCAGTTTCTACAGCTGGACGTTCCAGTGTAGGAAATCGCTTCCTCCCCTTGGCTTGGGTCCCCGGGCTCCTGATGAAACTGTGACCCGCCGTCCCCTTCCCAGATCCTGGAATCCAGCCCTGTCACTCACCGCACGGCTGCAGATCACGTGGCGGAGTGTCCCAAGTGTGGCTATTGGTCCGTCCTGGGAGTGCTCATTGGCTGCGTCCGGTATTCATGGTTGAGGAGGGGGAAGGGCTAGGATGGCACCCTTCGTAGGGAAAGGTGGCTAGAAAGTTAAAAGTGTGCCTCCGCCTGTGGGAGCCGGAGTCCAGAGTGCTGCAAACCAGGGAGCAGGTGAGCGGGCTGCTGTCGCACGGACCAAGCCTAGTCCCTGCCCCACTTTTGCCGTCGTGGTCGCTGTCACTGTCACCCGGGGCAGATGGTGGGGTGGGCTGGAGGGCCTGCCCTCGGTTCTCAAGAGCTGTAGTCGGTACGTACCTCCCCAAGCCTCGAGCTCAAGGTGCAGGGCCAGGAAATCTGCGGTGAGGGGCGCGCAGGGGAACCCCCTCCCCTCTGTTCCCTGCCATTTGTCGTCCCACTTACAGTGACACGCAGGTGGTAGGACACCCTAACTGAGCTCGGGTAGCTTGTGGCTTCCACATGGTGAAACATCTCGGACACCCGAGCTGGGATGGAGTCTAGAGGGGTTCCCCGAGATCCCCGCACGGGATTAGCCCCGCGGAACGTGGCCAGGGAAATTGTCCTCAACAAAAAAATGTGGCAAGTCCCAACATGGCACATTCCCAACCTGAGATTTGATACTTCTGGAGAATAATTCCAGGTTTTTGCGGCGGAATCTGGAGTCCAAATACAAGTCGGCGGGGCCTCAGTTTCCCGTTACGAGATAGGTATGAGAAAACTGTGTCCAAGCCCTGACTCCAAGTTAAGTGCTTGTCCCTACTTTGGTTCAGGTCAACCTTTGCTGCACACGAACAAGGTAGTCTTGGGTCTTTTAGGGCGACAGAGTAGGGGTGAGCTCTACCCGGGAACGCGCGGGGGTGCTCGCGAGGCGTTGCTCCAGCCTGGGCCGTCCCGTCTCCAGGTCCCGCCCTGGGGTGATAACTTGGGCTCCTCCTCCTTGGTCGTCTCCGGGAACTAAGCCCAGGCCCTACCTCCGGGACACTCCGAGGCTCACGTAGTTCAGGGGCAACAGTCACCCCTGCCACTTCTCTCCGGCTCTCCCATGAGGCCAGCGAGCAGGGGCCCGGGCTACGGCGCCGCGGGAGAGGTAGGTGCAGACCCAGGCGGCGCGGGGAGATTTGGGGGCGGGGTGCAGGCACATCACCGTCGGAGAGTGACTGGTGGGAGAGTGACTCGCTGACCTGCACCCAGGAACCTGTTCGCAGACACCTTTTTAAACTCGGAGAAAAGACTGTGAACCGAACCGTAGTTTCAGAACAGTGGATGGCAGGCCCAGAGCGAAACAGAGAAGAAAAAACTTAAAAAAAAAAAAAAAAAAAGACGACGTGAGTGGGCCCTGTCGCTGCGCGAGGGTCCAGGAGAAAAAAGGGTTTTTTCAGCCTAGGCAGGAAAGGAAATGGTTCATTCAGCAAAGACGTCCAGGAGCCAGGGAGAAAGTGGAAACAGCTGAAGGACCACAGAAGTAGATGGGGGGCCATTTAGGGGAAAGTTAGTGGAAAGAGAACCATCAGAGCCCTGTTAGCTACCCAGGAGGTCAGAGCTGGGAGGGATCTCAGAGGAGAAACCTCAAGGCCAGGGAGATTGTTTGTTAAAGCTCGGTTGGACAGGGGCTTTCTTAGGCCCGCGCCCCACGGGTGCCTTTGGACGTTATTAGGTGGTGAGGACTGTCTCAAATTATCTGAACCCTCCTTATTCAGTTCTAGTCACAAACATCTCCAAGGATTGCGACGTACACATTAAGGCTGTAATAATTAGGGTCTTTGCACAAAAGGGAGGCAATGTCAACTTTTAAATGTAAAATTACCAGCTAAACATTTGCAGAGAGAACAGAGGATCACTGGAGGGGGGAGGAGTAGACGGTGGTGTCCACGTACAACCTGGCTGTGGATTTTTATGTAATGTAGCGTTGCTGGTGGGTTATTGTTAGTCTGGTTTTCATGTCGGAGAGGAAGGGGTGCTGAAAGAAAGGCACAACCCAAAATGCAGTGGCTCAAATGCCTGCAACTAGGAAGGTCATGGGGTTATTTTCTGTTCAGGCTCGTCAAAGATAATAAAAAGAACTATCGCTGCCCTTCTAAGTCTGCCCAGTATCTTGAGAGACCCCATTATTTCCCGAGAACAGGGAAGGTATTTCTACAAGGGTCCCAAACATGGCCCCAGTCCCTCGTCAGCGGTCAACCTCTGAGGCGTCCACGTTAAAGTGTTTCACTGTCCTTGGGAAACAGCTCCTACTCCCAAGATCCTGTCCTGCAACTACTATCCCAGATCCTATGTCACACTCTACCGGCTCAAATGAACATCCATGTTCTCTGTTTCTGCTTCTTTCCTCAGTAGAGGAAAAGACTGGAGTAGTGTGTGTGGGGGAAGGTGAAGGGCGGATTGGGGGGGGGGGGATAGATGGCTGAGATTGTGTGGGTGTGGATGTGTTTCCTGAAGCACCTGTCCAGCTGCCTGCCTTCGGGGACTTACCTACTGCCCGACTGTCTCAGCGGCTGGGAGTACGTCTAAGTGTCCATTATCCCTGACACAGTCTGCCGTGACATCCTGGGCAGAACGTCAGGAAAGCTAAATTCAAACAAGCACTTTGGTATACCGATTCTTGGATGAGAGTCAGGTTAATAAAAGCTGGAATGTTCTGTGAGGACGACCGTCACATCATACCCTTGATAGGGGCCACAAGGGTAAATGTCCTTAAGTTGTAGTGATGGCGACACCCAGAAAAAAAAAAATGAAGGGTTTCTGAGCCAGGCCTGCTTATGCAATTTCACAGGGCAGGAGTCCCAGTGGTAACTCCTGGCCCATTATAACCTCACGTTCGCCTTTCATGGAAGAGTTTTGCGAAGAAAGCATATTTTATACTTGAAAATACTACTTGGATAGTCTTCTTAGCCTTGGCTCTGGTTAGAAATGTCTCTCCACCCTCAGTTCTTCCTGCTCTTACAGTCTGGTACTGAAGGGAGTCCCATGGCACATTTACATCCTGGGGGCCAACACTACAACCTCACCAACAGCGTCAGCTCCACTCTTGAACCCGCGCGGGACTCGAACCCAGGGAGTCCTTCCGGGGTCGCCAGGGAGGGGAGTCTTCAGAGCTCTCTGTGCTTTAGTGTCCGCCTCCGCAGTAGCAGGACCATTTCGCGCCATTTTCCAACAGGGTGCTCCAAAGGCTTTCAGGAAAGCGTGGCTGAGGCTGCTCCTAGAGTTTGCAGGAACTGAAGAGGGGGACACTTGGCCTTGTGCTGCTGACTCAGACCAGGAGGAAGTGCCTGGCAGAGAAGGAACTCCGACTCCCCCACCCGACCCACTCCCAGCTTCTCAAGGGTGGGCTGTGGGGAGGCACTGGAATGTGGAGCCGTGCTGTTATGTGCCTGGTGTTCAGTTTTCATGCATATTTAAACGGTAGGAAAAAATACCTACACTAAAGTTGAACCAGGAGGACTGTCTCTAACAAATTTTCGTAGTGGGCCAGGGAGAAATTATACCCAATTTGTTAAGTAGTGAGTCTTTTAAAATAAAGTTAGTCAGCTCTCTGATCATTTGTAAAGACAGTTTAGTCACAATTTCGCTTTCCAGGAACAACAGTCTTGTGCAGGGGACGTGAGAACAGACCCAGCAAATTCACTCTGAAACTTTTCCCTGGAGGACTTCCTTCACAAGATGGGAAGTAGTGAGGCCTTGGTTTGTGGGTGCAAGAAGCCCTTAGCCGTGGCCACTTGGGAAAGTGCCCAGATTCAGAGGCAAAACAGGGTAACCAGGCTTCTTGTACCACAAAACCAATGTAACTATTTAAAAAAAAGTACAGAGGGAACCTGATATGTCTTTGTTCTTTCTCTCTCTCCCTCTCCCTTTCTCCCTCTCTCCCTTTCACCCCCCCCCCCCCTTTCTTTCTCTCTCTGTAGCCCTGGATGTCCTGGAACTAGCTCTGTAGACCAGGCTGGCTCCAAACTCAGCAATCTGCCTGCCTCTGCCTTTCAAGTGCTGGAAACAAAAGCATAGGCCAGCACAGACTTTTTTTCTCAGTACATTGGGTTAGCCAGCTTCAGAAGTTGAAAGGAAGAATATTTATTGAGTCAAATGCACCGTCCTCCAGCACTTGCCCTAAAGATGAGCAGCTTGTCAAAAGATGCCATTTTTCAGGCAGCCATGGTAGCCTATGCACAAGGCCCCTCCCTGCCATCACACCTTTACCCGCCTGATCCCTTCACTTTAGCCAGAACAAGGCAGATGTTTGGAACCTGCTGTCTCAGAGTTGAGGTTTCAGCCCAGGTTTCCTTACTCGCTTCTTTAGCTCAGACCATTGTTATAAACCTGCCATTATAAGAACGGTAAAAGGGTGTGTGGCTCTAGTGAGGTGTCAGGGTAGTTTTGAATGGCTTCTTAAAGCGCTCTCTCTCTCTCTCTCTCTCTCTCTCTCTCTCTCTCTCTCTCTCTCTTTTTTTCTTCTGATTATAGACACAGTATTGTTTGAGATGATATAAGGAAACACAAAGCAGGAAACAACTTTAAGAAAATATGTCACATACCTAGTCTGACATTTTTAACCATAAAATGGTCCATGCTATCTACAGGCGGTGCGTAACAGGGTTCCTTCCCAGGCAGCCCTGGGGGTCTGCATTTTCTACACTCCCTGCAACCACAACCCTGCTCGTCATCTGTCTTTCCATGTTATATGCCCAAGGACCTCATTTACATCGCTGCTCTTCTACTTTGGGGTCATTATGAAGGAAAATAAAGGTTCCTTGAACAACAACATTGTAATCCTGCAACTGTCTGATACCCGAGATGGCTCTAAGTCCCTAATGGGCTGGTGGCAAATGTATCATGGATCTATCGACCAGGAGACAATTGGCTTCCTGGAAGAAGCAGGTCTCCTCCAGATGGGATGGTCTCCAATAGCTTAGAATAAATGGTGCACAATTTAAATAATTACTTATGGAATTTTTATTTTAATATTTTTGAAACACAATGGACTGCAAAGAGCTGAAACCTTGGGAAACAACCAATGGGTATATACTCTATCTCTATATACATAATATTTTCTCTCTTATCTATTTGTGTACAGTTTTGTCTCCTTTTCACATTAATAATACATGATAACATTTTAGCTAGACGCAGTGGCCCATGCCTTTAATCCCAGCACTAGGGAGGTAGAGGCAGATGGCTCTCCAAGTTCAAGGCCAACCTGGTCTACAGAGTGCATTCCAGGACAGGTTTCAAAGCTATACAGACAAACCCTGTCTTGACCACCTCCCACCCCCAAAAAAAGTCTTTTCTAGTTCTTTCCTAATCCAAAAGGTAAAACAAACATTTCCAATATAAAATGTCTGTATTTTTTAATTTAGCTAATTAATTATAGATGAAATTTAACTATTTAGCCTGGCCATCATTGAACCTGCAGTCCCCCTCAGTCAGCCTTCTTAGTAGCTGAGGTTACAAGCTTACACCACCACATTCAACTTCCTTTTGACTTTCTTAAATTACTTTTACGGCTGGATACTTTGCATGGCTGTGACCCACTTTTACATTTCTCTCAAAGTTTTAACTAAGCTAATATTTAATGTGATTGCATTTGATATATATATATATAGAGAGAGAGAGAGAGAGAGAGAGAGATTCTTTGCATATCTCTGGCTATCCTGGAACTCTGTAGCCTAGGCTGTCCTCAAACTCAGAGATCTACCTGCCTCTGTCTCCCAAGTCTGGAACTCAAAGGCATGTGCCACCACCACACCACCACTGTCCAGCTGGTTCTAATTCTTATGGCAACTGTTGTCACCTGTCTGCAAAGCAAATACCAACTTGTATGTCCAAGTATAAAGAAATAAACTACTCAGTCTTTTTTCTAAAGAAAGATAACTAGAGCATAAAAACCTCCCCATAAGTTCAGTGAAAATCTGTGTCCATCCTCATCATTGAATCCCAGTGTATAACAGCATAATACCTGATGCATGGTAAACAACAAGTCAATATTTGTCTTAAAAATATGATGCTTTTGTATTATTAAGCCAGCATTTGCTATTAAAGCCATAAGGAACTCATACTTTATACCTGTTAAACTGGTTATCTTTCAAAAAGATGAAAGTTGAAGAAATGCAAATTAATACAACTACTACAAAAATACTGTGGTGTTTTCTCAAAAAATTAAAAATTAAATGACTGTGTGACCCAGCGATTCTGCTACAGGGTGGTTATTCAAAGGATAGGAAATCAGTGCATTGAGGTGGCATCCATAGTTCAATATTCATGTAACACCACACACCGCCAAGATATGAAATCTAGCCAAGTGTCTCTCAGTGGGTGAACGGACAAAGAACACGCCGTATGTATGCACAGTGGAGTGCTGTCCCTAGAGACAAAATTGAAATGGTGTCATTGTAGAACCATGGAGATTGAGCCTAGAGGGCACTGTGTTAAGTGCAATAAGCCAATCACAGAAAGGCAAATGCATATAGTCAAGTAGACTCTAAAAAGGCAAGACATTGAATATGTAATAGAAGGGTGGCTACAAAAGTCAATGAGAATGTAGATTTGAAAACTGCTTAGAGTAGATTTTAAATATACTCCTCACCTCCGAAATTCGAGGAAATGTGTGTTAAGTATGTCAGCCGTTCCACAAGGTGTGCATACGGTTTCTGTTGCATTTATTTATTTAGTGTGTGCCTGTTGCATGTGTAAAAGTCAAAGGACAATCGTGGGGATGGTTCCCTCCATCCTCTGTGGATCCCAGGGATTGAAGTGACGCTGTGAGGCCTGGTGGCAAACACCTCTGCTTGCTGGGTCATTTCTTCAACTTTGAAATGAAACAATTTGTGTTTGTCAAATAATAAATAGACTTCAGTGTTTACCAAACACAATCATCAGATCAGCTCCTTGTGGGGCATATACTCCACATAACTGGCGGGGGGGGGGGGGATTCTTTCAGTCAAATAAGTGAGTAATTCTGCAAACAATAGAAAACCATAATTCTTAATGCCCTTTTTATTTCCTTCTATGGTATATTAGCATACAGGAGAGCCCAGGATATCCCAGCAGAAAAACTCATGAATTAGCCTTGAAACTATGGAGTTCCGCGCTCTTCTCTTTGTTGGTTTTAATCTTAGCTTCTCTTTCTAGCTGCCTGCTCCCCCTCCCCACCTTCCCTGAAACCTGTGTCCTGTGAGACCACAGGGGAGTGCGTGCTGCTCCAGGAGAAAGACAGCATTGTTTGTCAGTCTCCGCCAGAATGACGGTTTAAACACCTCTCTGACCTCTCTACTGTTCTCTCTCATCTCCCTTTGGCCAGATTTCTAGCCCGCTCGTCTAGTCCCGTGATGGCTGTGGACATAGAATACAGCTACAGCAGCATGGCCCCTTCTCTGCGCCGGGAACGCTTTACCTTCAAGATCTCCCCAAAGCTGAGCAAGCCCCTGAGACCCTGTATTCAGCTGGGCAGCAAGGATGAGGGCAGCGGCGGCATAGTGGCCCCCACGGTGCAGGAGAAGAAGGTGAAGAAGCGGGTGTCCTTTGCTGACAATCAGGGGCTGGCCCTGACAATGGTCAAAGTGTTCTCGGAATTTGATGACCCGCTAGATATTCCATTTAACATCACCGAGCTCCTCGACAACATCGTGAGTCTGACGACAGCGGAGAGCGAGAGCTTTGTCTTGGATTTCCCGCAGCCTTCCGCAGACTACTTAGACTTCAGAAATCGGCTTCAGACCAACCATGTCTGCCTGGAGAACTGTGTGCTGAAGGAGAAAGCCATTGCGGGCACGGTGAAGGTCCAGAACCTGGCATTCGAGAAGGTTGTGAAGATCAGAATGACATTTGACACCTGGAAAAGCTTCACAGACTTCCCTTGTCAGTATGTGAAGGACACTTACGCTGGTTCAGACAGGGACACGTTCTCCTTTGACATCAGCTTACCTGAGAAAATTCAGTCTTACGAGAGGATGGAGTTTGCTGTGTGCTATGAGTGTAATGGCCAGGCCTACTGGGACAGCAACAAAGGCAAAAACTACAGGATCATCCGGGCTGAACTCCGATCCCCTCAGGGAGTGATTGAGCCATACAATGGACCAGATTTTGGAATATCCTTTGACCAGTTCGGAAGCCCCCGGTGTTCCTATGGCCTGTTTCCAGAGTGGCCTAGCTACCTGGGCTATGAAAAGTTGGGACCCTACTACTAGTGAGTGCCCTGGACAGTCTGACTCTGATCCAGATGGGGTAGAGACCGCAAGACAAGAGTGAAGCTGAACTGCCACTGGGCAGGGTCTTTGAAAAGACAGGATCCTGTTCACCTCTTTTGTAAACCAGCAATTCTGGCACGCTTCTGTCACGGCTGGTTCCTTGCTCAGAGGAGAGCAGGTGTGCTGGTCCTCTGTGGCATCCAGGTTGGCCACAAAGGAAGGCACAGGATGGTGCCAGGGTGGTCTGGAGAGGAGCCAAGCAGGCAAGCGTGGAGGTAGCTGGCCTCTCCTCTACCATTGGATGTGCGAAGTCAGTCTCCCAGAAGCCACCAGTCTCCAGCCTTCTCCAGCCTGACCATTGACCTCGGGGGGCCCTGCCCACCCTTACGTTTCTTCACGTTGCCTTCATTCCACACATCCTCAGAGTGGCCTTTATCTTGGCTCTGTGACACACTAGCCTGATAGCCCGCAACTGCAGAAGAGGGACGGAGGCTGCCCCGTTCTGTGCAAGCTCCTACTCCACGGTTCTTTTCTTCTCCTCCACAGCCCAGCCAGTGATCCAGACAAGATAATCAAAGCAAATAAGTAGCTTGTGGCTGGGATAGGCATTTCCTCTCCCCTCTTCCTGACCCTCCTTTATATTCCAATAGGGGGGGCACACACCAGTTACTAGAAAGTCACTGATCTCCTTTTGGAGTCAGCTTTGTGACCAGGTGGGACAGTCGAAAGTTCTAGCTTTTCCCCTTGGCTTTTGGGGGCGCTTTCTAAGCACTCAGTTTCACCCCCAAATTACCGGAAGGCTCAATGACTAGCTCTTTGCCAGGCTGGTGCGTGAGCTGCTTTGGTCACGGGAGAATCATAGCTCTCCTCTCCTGGAGTGTCCACTTCAATGCTGCATCTGAGACTTTCAAACAGCATGTTTGGGATATCCTCGAAGCCTGCAGAAAATGCTTCGATTTGTCTGCAGTATACAGTTACATTCGGAATGCTTCACAAGCCCCCAAGGACCTTGATTGGGAGCTTTTACTTATGGTGTGTATTGTAAAGGGGAGGGGAGAAAAACCTCACTGAGTTTTTCTATGCTATTTTAAACATTTGTCAACTCTGAGGTATCAGAGATGAATTTTTTTTCTGAACCATATTGGACGGCAGTGTATTATCAAGTGGTATTTCGAGACTCCTGGAACTGTTACCATCGGATGGACCCCCACAACCTGTGATTTTTCTCTTGGGCAAATTAAAATTACAGGGAAGTTGGAAAACTATTTTTACATGCATATTTGTAGAACTCTAGGGGCGTTGTTTTGTTTTGGAAAATTGGTAAAATGTCTGTTTAATTTTTTTCTTGCTGAAGCAAAGTTTCCCTGAGGCTACAGGGAAAGAGGGGCAGGGTATCATGGATTCAGGGGTGCGCGGGGAGGCGCTGAACATGACCCTGGGCCCTCTGGCTTCGGAAGTTAGCATCAGGCAGGTAGCAAATGTTTTTGATCTTAGCATGTGTGATTTCTTTTTTATCTTTTTTTTTTTTTCACTTTTGAAGTTTAAAGTGTTTTAACTTTTTAAGCGCTGTTTTGTCTGGTTTTCTATCCCTATATCTGGTACTGGTCTGTACTATGTGCTTTGTGGCTCTCCCAGATGGGTAGCGCTCTGGGGTTGCATGCTGATGTCTGTGGGGAAATCACATTCGTGAGTCAGGTTGAAGTCAGGTGGGGTTGTGCGTTGTGTAAGCATGCCATATCTCTGCTAGATGGATGTACTTTAAATGTTCCAGTTATGGTGATTGGAGCTGCTAGGTTTAAATTGGATGCAAGCAAAACTGAGCTCTTATGGGTCATACGGTTCATCTTGGGCTAAGTTTTCTTTTCCTGGTGCAGTAAGGCAGCCAGCTGCACGGTTACTCACAGAGTAGCAGACTAGAGATCATTTTCAGAAGAAAAGGGCCCCCACTAACTACAGCATGAAGTCTGTCCAGTGGTGTGGAATGGTTTTCAGACATTCCATGTCATAACATGAGATATGGTAATTCCACATTATTTATCCCCTCTGAAGCAGAAATAAACCCACGCCCCCTTTTACCAAGATTTGTCCCAGCTTTCTTGCTAGGGGCCCTGATTGAAAGCCCCTAGCCAGCACACCTGGGATAGGCACCCCAGCGCTCAGCCCAGAGGACGTGTCTTCACCTGCTTGCCAAGACTCTTCTTCACTTCCCTCCTCACTGCTGTCACTCACTGAGACTCTGAAGACTCTCTGTACAACCCTCCTCCTTCTGACCCAGTCTGTCCCGTGACTGAGATAGCCCCGGGAGCTGCCTTGAGAGACTACACTTTACTCCTAGCTCACCATTGTAGACAAACCTACACGCCTCAGAGGGTGACAGGCCCCTTGCTTGAAGATCCCTTGGCAAACCTGGCCTGGAGATCTGCCTTCGTGCAACCCTTGGTTACGGCGATGAATGGACTCTGACCCCAGCGTCCATCCCAGACACTATAATCCAGGAAGGGAAGGGCAACCCTATTTCTGTTTCATATTTATTTCCCCAAATCCTCTGGGATGCTTTTGCAGAATGGCTATAGTAAATAACCTGGGCTACGAAATTTCATCTGGTAAACAAGTTTTCTGTGTTTCTTACAAGAAGCATTTGAGTGCTGTGTGAACTCTTTTATAGGAAAGCTAGTAAGAAATAGTGGAAGTCTGTAGCTCGCAAGAAACGGAAGCAACTTGAATCAATGGTTGGAGTTGTTTTATCCCTGAGATGGAAGCTGCATGCTGGCTGTTTGTTCCAGGAAGGTCTTCACGTACCTGGAGCTAAGTTGTTCCAGAAATCATGGGATCTTCCCTAGAGCGGCATCTTCCCTAGGAGACAGTCTGGCAACGGTCCTGAAGTGGAGGACAGTAGTTCCTCCTGCTGCAGGCTGTAAGGTACCCCCAGCTCAACCCACAAAGCTGTGAGTGTTTCCACGGTTTTGCTGCTCATTCCCAGAGACACCCCCCCCCCCCCCCGGCCACAAGGACTTCTAGACTATCCATGACATGATATGACACTTTTGCTTAAATGTGAATATTCAGCAGATGGCTTGTCCTCCTCACCCTATGCCTAAGAGTGCCTTGTCCAAAACCTTCTGCATGGTTTTAAGAAATATTTTTGTACACGATGGTAGTGGGGAAATGCACTTTATACAATCACAAGAATGGCTGTTTTGTGTGTGTGGTGGAAGAGAATGGATTGTTTGTATCTGTCTCAAAAACAAAAATGTAATAAATACTGAAAAAAAAAAAAAACCCTGAAACTATCCTTCTATTTTTAGCGTCTGAGGAAGGGGAGCCGTATTTTCAGTTAGTGGGGTTTTTTGTTTTGTTTTCTGTACACATCTTGCTTTTTTTTTTTTTTTTTTTTTAAGGTTTAGGTTGTATTCAGTGGATTTGGGAAAGCAAAAAGGCTTGCAGAGGGGAAGAGGCTCATTGCTTCCGGCTGTCTGGTAGTGAAGGCAGGTGAGATAGCCTTCGCCACCCACAGACAAGAGCAGAGAGAAGGAAAGGCAACTGTTGTCCTCTACCAAACCTAGTCCCCCAAGGTCATGGTTCTTCCTCCTCTCTCACAGCTCTTGAAGGAAGAGCTGACAAATGTGTGGTTTGGATGATCGTGGGTAAACTACCCGTGGCTGTCACAACTTTGAACCGCTTTGATCGCACAACCTCGGTGTCCAGGGAAATAAGCCACCTTCTGATGTGGCCTCCCTCTCCCATTGGCTAGCAGACCCACACCCTAAGTGAGATTTTCAGGAAGTTCTATAGAAAGGATGGGGGAGAAAGGAGGAAGGGTGAAGTGTCTGCAGCCCTCAGCCTCCCTGGGAAAGCTCAGGGCAGCACAGCTGTGGGACGAACAGCAGGGCGGACAAAAAGTGTGCAGATGCCGCCCCGAGCCCCGCACCTAATGAGCAGATACAGCCGCGGGCTCCATCTACAGCTGCGGCGGCTTGAATGTGAAAAGTCTTCCAGACTGGTCCCGAGCAGGTGGTGCTCTCTGGGGAAGTGGTAGGAAGTTGAAAAAGGTGGAACTTGGTTGGAGGAAATAAATCACTCGGTGAGGGGGAAGGGTGCCTTTGGGCACACCTTCCCCGACCCTCTCCTGGCTGCCCTGAAATGAGCTACTTGGGACCCCCACCCCTTCTCCACCGTGGTGTTCTGACTCACTAAAGGACCACGGATGGCAGTCGAGTAAAGTGACCACGAACCAGAAGAGATCTTTCCTGTTTTTCCAGTTGCTCTCCAGGACATTCGTCACAGCTGTGTGAACTGACACGCTGGCTCCCTTTCCCAAACCATCACACACTGCGCACAGTTGCCGGTGCAGAGATGGAAAGAAAGGCGACATTGCTTTTTGCTAATGTGAAATTCAATAGAGCTTTATAGTCATAGTTGAGAATCGGTCACCTCATCTCTAAGATGACCGGAGTAAAAACAGGAAGTAAAAGAGAAACAATGTCTCCAGAATCGCAAATGCCCAACTCTGAACCCTCACCTGGCCACTGGTTGCTCAGCAACCGTATGCAAAGCAGGGCATTTTTTTCCAGCACACCTCAGTGTGTGCTGTGCTCAAGAGTATGCTGGTGGATCCAGAGGACCTCATAAGCCAGAGTCTGACTCCTATTGCTTTCTGTTTTGTTTCTAGACAGTCTCTATGTGGTCCCGGGGGGGGGGGGGGGGGGGGGGGGGTGGTGGCTGGGACTCGCTAGTAGACCAGGCTGGTGTGGAATTTAGAGATCTGCCGCCTCGGCCTCCCAAGCACTGTGATTAAAGGTGTGGGCCACCACACTTAGCGCAGAGTTCTATTCTAATTTCAGCAATTGACCTGCCAGGCTTCTTAGACCTGGTCAAGGGCCCCCACTGAAGTGAACGCAGATAACTGAGTGAGAATAAAGGAATTAGCAGCCAGAGTGGTAGACTGAGTATTTTAGATTAGCCGATTAGTCTTTCTCAAAGACTTCTAATATGGAGTCCTGTGAGAAGGACCATGAATCTTGGGGTCCACAGTACTCTTGGACATTATTGGATTTAGGAAAATCATCATTGTTTAAGCTGCAAAGAAGAGCAGAGAACACAGTCTAGTCTAGCAGGGGTTCTCAACCTTCCTACTGCTGTGATCCTTTAATACATCCGTTCCTCATGTTGTGGTGCCCCCACCCTAGAATTAGTTTCATATTTCATATTTGCTACTTCATCGCACTAGTTTTGCTGCTGTTGTGAATTGTAATGTAAAATATCTGATATGCAGGATATCTGATATGTGACGTCCCCCCAAAGGGAGAGCAACCCACAGGTTGCGAACCTGGTCTATACGGATAAAGATGAGGGCTGTTATAACATTCCCTCACCTCTCAGGGCCCATTAGGAAGAAGACACATTTGTTTGTTTTTGTTCTCTCCCATCCCCTCGAGCAGGTCCATTGCGCAGAACTGAGAGGAAATTGGAGATAGGAAGCAGGTTTTCACAGAAGAACCACTCCCTTCCCAAGATGGCAATAAGCAGGGTCATCTCTCCCAAGGACTCCCTCTGTTTGTGCTAGGACCACAGAGTAGTAAGCATAAGAGGGAGAAGGAAATGTCTATGCCTGTCACCATCTTCTGGGACATCAGGATGTGACTGATGGACAGAAACATCCACTGGACCTGCGGTTACCAAGGTTGGAAGTGGGAGAGAAGTGAGAGTCTTGGCTTTTCTTTTCCCCACCCTAAAATTGTTATTGTTGTTAAAATTGTATAAGTTGTCTTAGTTAAGGTTTCTACAGCTGTGAAGAGACACCATGGCCACAGCAAATCTTATAAAGGAAAGCATTTAATTGGGGCTGGTTTACGGTTCAGAGGTTTAGTCTGTTGTCATCACAGCAGGAAGCATGGAAGGGTGCAGGAGGACATGATGCTAGAGAGGGAGCTAAGAATTCTACATCTGGTTGGCAGGAAGAGGGAGTGACGCTGGGCCTGGCTTGGGCTTCTGAGACCTCAAAGCTCACCCCCAGTAGCACACTTCCTCCAACAAGGCCACACCTCCTGATAGTGCCACTCCCTGGGGGCCGTTTTCATTCAGACCACCACACTAATATAAGATAGGAAAGCCTTGGGCAAATTCCATTCTTCTCTGTCACCATCCTTGGAGCAGGAGAGCAAAGGAGGCTCAGTATATAGCTCAGGCTATCCCAAGGGAATCATCTGGCAAGCTCCATGCTTGAGTTGAAGTCATTCTACAAATACCATAGGCCTCTATCTCTCAGGCCGCTTCCCACCACCCGGCTCCCACATGGCTAGCTTTATACCCGAAATAACAACACACAAATTGTATTCTTTTAAACACTGCCTGGCCTGTTCGTTCAAGCCTCTTATTGGCTAATTCTCACATCTTGCTTTAACCCATATTTAATAATCTGTGTAGCACCACGAGATGGCTTACCAGGAAAGATCTTAACCTGCATCTGTGTCGGGTGGGAGAATCATGGCCACTGCCTGACTCGGCTTCTTTCTCCCAGCATTCAGTTCTGTCTACTCCGCCTACCTAATTTTCTGTCCTATTAAAGGGCAAGGCAGTCTCTTTATTAACCAATCAAATCGACACAAAACAGAAAACTCTCCCACATCATGGACCTTAGACTGGACAGACTTTCTAGGGGCCCAAGATATCAGTAATGATCTCCAATGTTGGTTGTCTACATAAAGCTCTAAGACAGCGGCTCCCAACCTGTGGGTTGCAAGCCCTCGGGGGTCATATATAAGATACCCTGCATATCAGATATTTACATGCCTGTTTATAACAGCAGCAAAATTACAGTTATGCTGTAGCAATGGAATAATTTTATGGCTGGGGTCACCACAGCATGAGGAACTGTATTAAAGGGTTATTTATTATTTCTGGTGAAAGGTCCTAGGAAGACACATGAGAGGTGACTTGTTAAAGAGATGGGTCAGGAGGTTGTTCTCTTTCTGGGCCTTTGGAGAAGGCAGTCTGCCTGTGACTGTAGTGTACAGCAATCTGTCCTGGCAGGATACTGCTTTTCTGGGGATGGGGCAGGCAAGGAATTATTCTAACAGCAGTGGTTCATCCTGTGGTTTCTGTATGTTTCTGTAGCTTGGGTTTTCTGTTTCCTAATTGTAGTACTGATAGCCAAAAGCCCTCTGGAAATTATAGTCAATTTACTCTTCACAGTAGCATGCTTAGAAAGAAAGGGGTTATTAATGGTTTGGGCTTACTCTCTACTATGGCCTTCCTCCACCCTACCACACTGCTGTGCCCAACCTCAAGGGCATGCCAAAGCTCCCAGGGGAGTGCTGTGGACAGACTCTGGAGCCTTGCAGTATTCCAGATCCAAGACTCAGGTAGTAAGGCCAACATGCTGCCGAGAATTTTGTCAGCTATGGATGCTCAGCTTATGCCTGGACAAGTTCAAGAAGCCTTATGTACCCGAGAAACCAGGAAGGTGTGATCCCATCTCTGAAGCCTCTAGACATCGCCCCGAAGGTCCCTCTTCCTTCCTGGTGGCAACCATGCGGTGAGGGAACAGATGTTCTGTCTTCTGCTTTCTAATGCCTTCTCCTGGAAGTACTGATCACTAACCAAGTCGTGAAGGTGATCTGTCGTGCTAGGAGGATCTTTATTAGTGCTAGGTCCTGAGGAGTCCCTTCTAGAGCCTAAAGTCACTGCACCAGCAAAACCGGCTTGCATGTGCAGTATCTGCTCCTGGTTGAGACTTCTTTGAAACAAAAGGAATACCATCTTCATTAGGGACATTGCAGTGCATTGCTGGGGTGGGTGAGAAGCCACCCTCTCCATCGGGCTCCTTCCCAGGGCCCGATTCTGTCGCCTTTGTCAAAAATCCTGGCCTTTTGAGACATGATACTAAGCCGTTAATAAAATTAGTACATCATCTTATTAGAAACTATTTTATCGCTGAGAGGTGGTGGCACACACCTATAATCCCAGCATTTGCGAGGCAGAGGCAGGTAGACCTCTGAGTTCGAGGGCAGTCTGGTCTACAGAGCAAGTTCCAGGATAGCCAGGGATACACACAGAGAAACTCTATCTCAATGACGCCTCTGCCAAGAAATTATTCTTTTAATTATAAGTTGACATAAATATTAAAAGGCATGTTGTGGCATCTTCATCCGTGTGTGCTGTTAGACTTTGTTCTCATCCATTCTCCCTCCTGCTGACCTTCCTGTGCTCCCCACTTTCAGCTGGTTCCCTTCTGTCTGACTTTTCTTGCTGTTGCTGTGATAAACACCATGGTCAGAAGCAATGGTGGAGGACCGGGTTTATTTGGTGTACCTGTCCCAGTCACTGTCCATAATTGGGAGAAATCAGGTCGGGAACTCAAGCAAGGATGGAGCCAGGCGCCAGGAGGAAGCAAATCTATGGCTTACTCAGCTTGCTTTCTTATATATCCAGAGACACCTGCCTAAGGGTGGCAGTGCCCAGTGGGCAGAGCCCCCTCACAGCACCCATAAATAAGAAAAATACCCCATAGATTTGCCCTTGGGTCAATCTGATGTAGGCAACTCCTCCACTGAGTTCCCTCTTCCCAGGTGATTTTCATTTGTGTCAAGGTAACAAAAACAAACCTGTACATCTTCCTTCCTCAGGTTAGCCCCGCTCTCTTTGGATGCTTACCCCGTGCTTTCCAATACTCTATTCCTCCACTACCCTTAAAATCTCATCCTTCCCTATTTTTAAAATCAACTAATAATCGTCATTGGTCACTTATTTATTGAGCCCAGTGTTGACACTCCTAGCCAAGTGTCTTTGTGTCAACTTCAGAAACGAGCTCTGCACATTTGCACGTGCACCAAACCCCTAGTCATGTGAATTCTGCAGGGGCTTTACTTATCAATTGATCAATCACTTTACTGCATTGAATCATCATACTTTATAACACTCATACATTATATGAGAGAGAGGTGGGGGAGGAGAGAGAAAGAGAAGGGGAGGGGAAGGAGAGGAGAGGAGAAGGGAGGTGAGGAGGAAAGGAGAGGGGAAGGGAGGAGAAAAGGGAAGGGAAGAAGAGAGGGGAGGGGAGGAATGGGGAGAAGATGGAGAAAGAGAGGAGAGGAAAGGAGGAGGAAGGGGAATAGGAGAGGAGAGAAGAGAGGGGGAGGGGAGAGGAGGGGAGGAGAGACTTTGACATGAAAATCAAAGAAAATGTTTTTTGTTTTGTTTTGTTTCTTGAGACAGGGTTTCACTGTAGCTATCAAGCCTGTCCTGGAACTAGCTCTTGTAGACTAGTCTGGCCTCGAACTCACAGAGATCCACCTGCCTCTGCCTCCTGAATGCTAGGGATCAAAGGTGTGTGCCACCACTGCCCAGCAGAAGCGTCTTTTCTTGCAAAGACACCTGCACCAGTTGACTTTTCTGCCCTGGGATGGTGTGATTTCTTCAGAGGTCCTTTAGTCGGGAAGCGTTCTGTCCTCATCAGGACAACATGGAAGGTGACGCTCTGCTGGCTGTGACAGGGGTGGGAGAAAGTGACAAAGACACTCCTGCTCCTGTCTGCTGACAGAGCCCTCTGCTACCTCAACCCTTCTCCCCAGACAGAGAATGCAGAGATGTTGTCCCCGGCGGTAACCAGTGCTGAGCCTCAGGGAATGCAACCCAGAGTAACTGGTACTCTGCCAACTCTATGGAGCAATACAATCTTTTCTTAAACCAATTCTCTTTTTTATTGAAAAATAATTGTTTTCATATAATGCATTCTGATCATGGTTTCCCCTCCTCCAGCTCCTTCCAGATTCTCTCACCACCCACAACTCTATGCCTTTTTATTCCTTTAGAAAAGCAATAGGCAAAATAAAACAAACAAACAATAACAAAAATCCCTAGGATGAAAAAAAAAAAGCATAAGAAACACAGAGACACATATATACCCCAAACTACGGAAAATAGCAAAGGAACTGCCAGGCTTGGAGGGAGGGAATGGCAGTGGCATTCAATCCACTGGCACCTCAAAGAGAAGAGTGCCAGCAGGGCACTTCAGGAGACAGGATCAATATGCATTTCCCTCCTGCAGGTGCTTCCCAAGTTTTCTGTGCTCTAGAAACAAGTGTGAGAACCTGCACCAGTCCTGCCTCTTGGGTTCCCTAATGCAGCTGAGCAAGGGCCGGGAAAAGCAGGCAAAAGCAAGCTGAACAAAACCTCTGCCGGATTTAACTCTAGATCATGCAAGCAGACTCTGGTTATGTTTTGGCTATATCATCAAGGAGAGTTAGCATCTCCTTTCCCCAAACATTTCACAGAAGCACAGCTGGATTTCATGGAGTTGTACATACGTGCCTTTCATTTACATTCGTAAATTAAATTGTTTGGCAAGGCAATTTCTGTTTCATACTAAAACATTGCATAAAAATAAAGTCCTGGGTGTTTCTATGCACCCAAGTTGTGATTAGGACCACAAGTTCCGGGAAGAATAGACAGAAAAAGTCATGTTGCGTCAAGAAGCTATTTACCGACGGTTACTTTAATTTTACCCCGAATTATGCATACTTCACTCCATTTCTTCGTATGAAATTCAGCTGAAGTTAGTGTGTTTCTGCTTTAAAAATAAAATCAATACTTTGAGATCACTGTTGGTTCACATGCATCTGGAGGAAATGAGGTAGCGAGATTCCATTTATATATGACTTCCTTACTTTCCACACCAGCAACATACGGCAAAACCGTAATGTAAAGTCATAACCAAGCTGGTGACATTTATCCAGGTAGATACGAAATAATCTCTCATGTTGGTCTTCCACAGTCTCCTCAAATTTCCCCCTTCACTCCTATCCTTTCTCATCCATTTCCTACCATGCTCCTTAATTCCTAGCTGCTACCAATCTACTCACTGCTTCTTCACCGTTCCAAGGATGCAATATAAATGCAATTGCATAGATATGGAGAGAGTGGATAACCTTGTCTTGATCCTGATTTCAGTGGGCTCACTTTGAGTTTCTCTCCATTTATTTTGATGTTGGCTGTAGGCTTGCTGTATATTGCCTTTATTATGTTTAGGTATGCTCCTTGTATCCCTGCTCTCTCCAAGACCTTTATCATGAAGGGATGTTGTATTTCGTTGAAGGCTTTTACAGCATCTGATAAGATGATCATGTGGTTTTGGTTTTTCTCAGTTTGATTATATGGTAGATTACACTGACAGATTTTCGTATGTTGAACCATCACTGCATATCTGGGATGAAGCCGACTTGATTATGTGGATGATTTTTCTGATGTGTTCTTGGATTCAGTTTGCCAGTATTTTATTGAGTATTTTTGCATCAATGTTAATGAGTGCTGAAAGACACTTAAGGAAATGCTCAATCCTTAGCCTTCAGAGAAATGCAAATCAAAACAACTCTGAGATTTCATCTTACACCTGTCAGAATGGCCAAGATCAAAACCACTGATGACAACTTATGCAGGAGAGGATGTGGGGCAAAGGGAACACTCCTCCATTGCTGGTGGGTCAAACTGGTACAGCCACTTTGGATATCAATAGGGCAATTTCTCAAAAAAATTAGGAAACAATTTTCCTCAAGACCCAGCAATACTACTTTGGGTATATACCCAAAGGATGCTCAGTCATGTGCTCAACTATGTTCACAGCAGCATTGTTTGTCATAGCCAGAACCTGGAAGCAACCTAAATGCCCCTCAAATGAAGAATGGATAAGGAAAATGTGGTACAATTATATAATGGAGAACTACACAGCAGTAAAAAAAATAATGACATTTTGAAATTTATGGGCAAATGGATGGATCTAGAAAACATCATACTGAGTGAGGTAACCCAGACCCAGAAAGACAAATATAATACATACTCACTCATAAGTGGCCTTTGGACATAAAGCAAATAAAAACCAGCCTACGAGTCACAATCCCAGAAAACCTAGACCACAAAGAGGACCCTAAGAGAGACATACATGGATCTAATGTACATGGGAAGTAGAAAAAGACAAGATCTCCTGAGTAAATTAGGTGTATCGGAACCTTGAGAGAGGGTAGGAGGAGAGGGGAGAAGAAGGGAGTGGAGTGGAGAAAAATATAAAGCTCAAATATATATATTTGAGCTACAGGGCCACACACGGAGTACAAATCCCATGAGTTATACTCTGTGTAATTGCAATATATATATTGCAATTATATATATGGGGTCCAATGCTCAGCACCCACATGGCAGCTCACATGTAACCCCAGTGCCAAAGATCCAAGATCACCCCTGGCCTCTTTGGGCACCAGACATTCATGCAGGCAGTACACTCATACTCATAAATATTTTTTATAGAAAAAAGGTTTCCATTTTTATATTTTAAATTTAAAAATATGATCCAAAGTTGTGGCCTCGAGTAGATCAACCATACGCCAGTGGTCAGTGATCACGTGACCTCCCACACGTGAATATATGCACAGCACAAATTAGACTCAGAGAGTTGTTTCAAAAGAAAAAAGAACTTAAAGTTGGGAGGGAGTGGGAAAGGAAGGTGAGAGGTGAGAGGAGTAAGGGGGAACATGGTGCTTAGGATCAAAATACCATGTATGGATGCAGGAAATTTTCAAAGTTCACAAAATACGTTTAAAACAAATAAGTGTTAATCGATAATTTATTTTCAGTGGGGAAATTTTGTGAGGTATAGTTGAGTCTCTTTAACTGTGGATGTCCACGTGCCTCAGAACCGTTTATTGAGAAGACTGTCTTTCTTCCGTAGAACTGCGTCTGCCTCTATGTCCCCAAAGAGAAAATAGACACTGTAGGATAGTATTTATGGGTAGTCTGTTATGACCTATTGTGCCTTTTAATATAAACCCTATAATAATTTTATCTTTACAAAAGCATGCTGAGATTCTGATAAAAGTTGCGCTATATCTACTAATCAGTTTGGGAAGAGTGACTTATCTACTTTGGTGATTCTTCTGATCCGTAAACACAAAGTGCTCCTTGTTGGTCTGGGCTTCCTGAATTTCTGTAGTCAGCATTTTGCTGTTTTCTTTTCAGAATACAAATTTTGTATTTCATCCCTTGTGTTTATTTTTAGTGACTTTAAATTAAATTGCATTTTAATTATAATTTTCAGATGTTTACAGTTAGTTATACAAACATGTACATAAAACATAACATATAGAAAATACAGTACTCAGAATGTAATTGGTGTGTGTGTGTGTGTGTGTGTGTGTGTGTGTGTGCTGATCTTATATACACTACAAACATACTGAACTCACTTATTAGGTCAAGGAGGGACTTTATTTCTCTCTCTACTTATTTATGAATTTATTCATTTGGATAGCTTGGATTATCTGTGTAGCTAGCTATATCATCTGAAAATACAGAAGTTCAATCTCTACCTTTTCAAACCGTGTGACATTTATTTCTTTGCTGTGATTGCTGACAATTGCTAGAGCGCCTGGTACCCTATTGAATGAGAATGATGACATTCTTCCTTTTGCCTTGTTCTTGGTCTTAGAGGGGAAGTAATCTTGCCTGTTGCTGAAACATGTTGACCACAAGCTCTTCATAGCTGCTCTTAATGTCGAGCTGAAGAAGGTTTCCTTTAGCACTAGTTTAAGAAAGTTATTTTGTTTTTGTTTTTTTTTTAATTATGAAAGTATTGGATTTTCTCAAATATTTATTCTATACAAATTGACATTATGAGACTGATTTTTGTCATGGCATATAATTATTTTCACATTTTTAATTTTTTTTTCTTTTGTGGTCGTAGGAATCAAAGCCAAGGGTCTCACACATGCTAACTAGGCATAAGTGTTCTATCAGTGAGCCACATCCCTGCTGTTTTTATCTAATGATAGATCTGAGTTGCCAATTGTCTTAGTTAATATTGCTAAGATAAAACAACGTGACTGAGCCGGGCGATGGTGGCGCACACTTTTAATCCCAGCACTCGGGAGGCAGAGGCAGGCAGATCTCTGTGAGTTCGAGGCCAACCTGGTCTACAGAGTGAGTTCCAGGACAGGCTCCAAAGCTACAGAGAAACCCTGTCTCAAAAAAAAAAAAAAAAAAAAAAGAAACAAACAAACAAAAAAAAACAACAACAAAAGCAAAACCCCACCATGACCAAGACAACTTGAGGAGGAAAGGAATTGCTTAAGCGCACACATCCTGATCATAGTCAATGAAAAGGGAAGCCAAGCCAGAGGCTCAAGGTGGGAGTGTGGAAGCAGAAGCCACAGTGAAGTGCTACTTGTTGACTTGCTGTCCATGGTGCTCTTCGTCTGATCTCTTATACAAGCCAGGACCAACTGTCCAGGGCAGCGCTGCTCACCCTGGGCTGGGTCCTCCCATCCCAACCACTAAGTAAGAGGAAGCCCCACAGGGCATTTTCTCAATTGTGTCAAGTTGACCATAAAGCACCAACTAGAATACTAATGTTTTGTTGACGATCTTGTGTATAAAATGAAATGTCCTATTGCTCTGATTTGGGTATCAGGTATATAATAGTAAAATGAAATTAGAAGTCTTTCTGTCTTTACTTTTGCGGCGGGGGGGGGGCAGGGAATCATGCAAAAAAAATGCTATTCTTTTTAAAATGTTTCCTGGAGTACACCATTAATGTCTTCTGGACCCAGACATTTTCTTTCTTAGGTCTTTAAAGTTACAAACTGAATACCTTTAATAGTCACAGCACCTAATAATCATTATTCCCATGAATTATTTTTGCACAGACGGTTGCACATTTAGATGCTCAATAAATATTGAATAGGGTTTTTTTCAGTCAATTTTCATTTTCCATAGACTATTTCTAAATTAAACAGGACATCAAAATAATCAATCATAAATAATCATGCTTACATAGATGAATATGCTTGCCTGCTGTGCACCGTTGTTTGCATACTTCCATTACTTTCATAAAATACCGGTTGTCACATTATGGTCATTTCAAGTTCCACTGAAGTATTCCAACAGCAACTTGGAAAACATTGATTTCCGTGTTCCCTATTGTCTTCTCTACATTTGACAGCGTGTAATTTTGTGGCTCTGTTATTATTGCTTTTCTTCTTAAATACAGCACAAGGCTTATGAGGCATGCATGCCGGGTATTTTGAAATGAATTTCCAAACTAAATTTTAGATCGTTTACATTTATAACCAATGCAGCCATTTTCACAGAGAAGGCGAGAGATACAAAGAAGAATAGGAGAAATTACTTTGCCCGTATTTCAGGAATGGAGATGATTTCGGAAAGAAAGGCAAGTGTGGAAAGAGAGTCTGGCTATTGATCCTTTGGTACAAACGCTGTGACTTTTTTTTTTTAAAAAATCCAAACTCTAAAATATGAAAAGGTCACTGAGAACACTGGGCTTGCCGGCCACTGCAGTCCTCCATCACTGGGGGCTGGATGCCTTGGGTGATTATGGTCTTCTGTGGTCTCAAAGGGAAGCAGAAGGTAGTGGATGCCAGCCTTCTCCTAGCTGTTCCCTAAGCTGGGGATGCAGCAGCCCTTGGTGCCTTCTGCTGTTCTTCCGGGAACTGCAAAAGCAGAAAACAATAAAACGGAGGAAAAGAAGGGTGAACTCTAGTATGAAGATGATGGCCTGTATTATACACCATGGTGCCAGTTTTCCTTGTCAATCTTTGCTCTGTCTATCAGGATGCGGCGATCTCACGATTATGCATAAGCATCTGTGGATGCTGAGAGATCAGGAAGTCCAACCTTGCATCTCACAAGTGCAAAGCGTAAGTCCCAGAGAGGCTAGGAGAGCTGCTGAAAGTCCAGCCAAAAATTCATGGCGGAAGCCAGTCCAGAACGAATGCCCGGACTGTATCCTGAGCTGGAATGTCTGGCTTCTAGATGCCGAGCTGAAAGTAATCCAGTTCCAAGAACAGCGAGATGGTTTCCACACCTAGATGAGGATCATTCTTGCATCAGCACCAATCAACCTATGGGCTAGGCAAGGAGGCAAAGCAGTGTGGAAGGAAGGAAGGTGAGGAGCAGAAGGGCTGTGGTAGCTCTCAGTGTGAGTCTTATGCATATTAAGTGAAAGTGACTGAAGCAATGTAGAGAAATAGGCACAAACCCTTCCCCACTGTCACAGGTCACGGTGTAGTGGGGACAGCTTGGCATCATCCTATGAGTCAGCTCCTACCTGTAACTGGCTGTGTGTGACTCCAAAGGTCCACCATTCTGTCCTTAACCCTCAAAGAGCTTACACTTGATCCACAAGGGTTTGGTAGGAAAAGGGAGCTCCTTTGAGTAACAATGAAGCCTAAAAATAGGGAAGTACTTAATTGTCTAGTGTTGATATCAAAACACAGACCTCTTGATGTCTTATTTTCTTCTACACTGTGCTGCCTGTCAGCACTTAGATCTGGGCTGTGGGTTTCAGTAGGGTGTATATACCTTATGTGGGTATATATACCATAGATGTGTATGGGTGTATATGCAGTAGATAGGTGTATATACAGCAGATGGGTGTATCTACAGTAGATGGGTGTATATACCCTAGATGGGTGTATGTACCCTAGATGGGTGTGTCTACAGTAGATGAATGTATATACAGTAGATGGGTTCCTGGAAGTAGAATGTATATACTCTAGATGAGTGTCTGGAAGATGAAGAAGCAGCCACATAACCACCATTTTTCCTAATGGTTATTTTGTTCTGATCTATTGGTGCTCACAGAACATGGTCCCCCATAAACATGATGGACAGGCTGACACTAATGCCTCACAAGCCGGACCCGTATGTATGAGTACCCTTTATATTTCTTAGTGTGCGTGTGGTAGAGGGCTTCCTTGGCATTTGAGTGGGATGAACTGCTGTCATGCAAGACTGTCCTGTAAGCGTGAGTGCAATCTCTTGGTGCAGCTGAAAAATCAATTGTTTCTTGTTCTCATTTCATTAGGCCCTGTGCGTGTCTAGACCAGTTGACAGGCATTCTGCTGACTTAGCATTATTAAAACCGGTGCTGACAACCCCATTCGTGCTATTAGAGCCAGGGCCAAAATACACTGCAGAATGCATAAACACCACCTCCTTTCACCCCCTCCCCGGCCATCATCACAGTTCTGAGGTAGACTTGGTGCACATAAGACCATTTTGTTTCAACCTTAGTGTCTTCTACGTAGCCAGGCTGTCTGCCTTCCAGTTTCACTGCTAAAGTGCAGCCCTGAACCAAAGGGGAGCCTTGCCAGCAACCCTGGTTTAGCCATCACCTACTTTTCCTTCAGATTAAGAAACAGCATCTTAGCTTACGTCCTCTCTGTCCCCATTCAGCCCCTCAGCCACTGGGAAGACCAAGCGCATGTGTGAGAGTGGCCAGAGCAAAGAGAGAGAGAGCAGGAGCCAGGGCAGCAGGCATCAGCTGGCCATTAGTCCTGCTAAGCACCGTGTCAGACTGGGGAAAGAGGCAGCGCCGTGCAGTGGAGAGAAGAGGTGTTTACAGGGCGGTGAGCAAATGAATAAAGGGTGACAGGGCCCAGATAAATGGGGACAAAAGTGTAGCTAAAAAGGCATGTGTACATACATATGGGTATGTGTTTTGTGTGTGTGTACGTGCGTGTGTGTGCGTGAGAGAGAGAGAGAGAGAGAGAGAGAGAGAGAGAGAGAGAGAGAGAGAGAGAGAGCACCTATAGCTCCTAGCTCTGTCTACCGAGAGGGCCTAGGAGTAGTAACACTCTAGTAGCAAGGAGATCCCAACACTCAGATCATGGCTTCTAAACATCTATCACCAAGAACAGAAAGCAGAGCCCTGAGAAGACTGGCTGCCCCAGAATTAGGGCAGGAAAGGTGTCAAGTGTCTTAAAACAACTGTGGAGAAGTCGCTGAAAGGGCTGAGAATGCAGTTCAGTAGAATGATACTTGACTGGTTTATATAAAGGCCCTGGGCTCAATTCCTAACACCACCCCATGCATGCACGCATGCGCGTGTGTGCACACACGCACACAGTCACACGTCAAAAGACCACACACACGTACAGAGTCACATATCAAAGGAGCACCACAGTCACATGCTTGGGACTCTGTCAAAATCTAGGTCAACTTGACTATCAAAATAATGAATGACAATAAAGGACTATAATCCATTGAATAATGAATGACTTATAAATGAGTTTTAAGACGGGAGATGAGACAGTTCATTCTTCCACGGCAATGCTGACTGCTAAATATGCAGGGAGTGTCGTGATACAATTAGAAAATTACCACTCGGTAAACATCTCAGCAAAAAATCCATCAAGAAGCTCACGCCGGTGTTAAACAAACACACAAGGACTGGAGGACACGACTCTGTCAACAAAGTGCTCGCCGTGCAAACATGAGGGCCTGAGTCTGAGCCCCAGCACCGGCATCAAAGGCCAAGTGGGGCAGTGGACACCTCTGACCCCAGAGCTGGGGGTATAGATGAGAGGACCCCAGGGGCTTACTGACAGACCAGTCTAGCCGCATTGGCAAGTTCCAGCTTCAGTGAGAGACCCTGTCTCCAGAAATAAAGGGGAGAGTAACTGAGAAAGACTCTTAACATGGGACTCCAGCTTTCACACATACGTGCACACACATGCACACACACACATACACAAACACTAGGTGAGTGCAGACTGTGTAATGGAATATTTTCATAATACTAATTACATTTTTTAAGTAACTTTTAAAAACGGGGACAAACGCTGTCTCAATCAAGTCATTACCACCAGCACTGGGACAAATTCACATCAAGGGTCACGTGGTAAACGGGCAGTAAGGAGATCACAGCATCACTTCTGTGATATTTTTTTGCCCCCCCCCAAAAAAAATGCATGACTCAGGTTCAATTATGAGGCAGCACAGGGAAAATCCTGAGACGATCTGTAATGAGGTCCTCCTCGTGAGGGTTGGGGACACAGTGCTCCGAGAAAGGAGCAGAGGGGGAATCTAGGTCATACGGTCATGAATCAACCCGTTAGTAGCAAGTACACCATAGGCAGAACTCGAAAGGGACCAAGAAGGAAGACACACAGAGTTCTTTGTACCGTTGTATCTTTTCACAGACCCAAATTGTTTCAAACAAACTGTTCTTCCTGAATGCTAAGACAGACTGATAACTGAAGTTGTTCCTGAACAGTGATGATGGAATAGATGGCGGCTGTGGGTACATTAGTGCTTCTCAAAGGGCATTCTGCAGAGGGACGACAGATTGCAATGGCCACCAAACTATGTCAGCTAGGGGAGTTTCACACCACAGTGTATGTCAGCCTCTCTGTCGAGAACATTGTCATTGGGTGGTGGTGGCGCACGCCTTTAATCCCAGCACTCAGGAGGCAGAGGGCAAGCAGATCTCTGAGTTTGAGGCCAGTCTGCTGTACAGAGCCAATTCCAGAGAAATCCTGTCTTTAAAAACAAAACGAAACAAAAAAACAAAAAAGAACATTGTTTCTTTTGGATGACAGATTTCTCAGAGGCTGACTTTCTCTAAGAAGAGAATAGATTCTTGATTTATATTCTGGACCAAGCCTCAGAGGCCTCAGAGGCAAATTGTGGTGATATTTTGTTTATGATCTAACAAATAAAGCTTGTCTGAGGATCAGAATGCAGAGCTAGCCACACTAGTTAGCCAAAGAGGCCAGGCAGTGGTGGCACACACCTTTAATCCCAGCACTCAGGAGACAGAGGCAGTTGGATCTCTGCTAGTTCAAGGCCACCCTGAGCTACACAAAATTGATCGAGTCTAAAAGAGAAACAGAGGTGATCCCAGCACTAGGGATCACACACTTTTAATCCTAGGACTAGGGAGGTGGAGACCAGAGCAATATGACTGGGCAGAGAGAGGAATATAAGGCGGGAGGAGACAGGAGCTCAGTGCAGTCAGTCTGAAGGAGTTTGGGGAAGCAGTCAGTCTGAGTAGCAGTCTGAGGACTAGTTCGCCCCTTTGGTCTGGGCATTGGTAAAGGTAAGAACTCCCTAGTGGCTGGTCATTCTGCTTCTCTGATCTTCAGCATCAACCCCCATATCTGACTCTGGGTTTATATAATTAAGACTAATTAGAATTCAGGCTACAGCAAATCGAGTGGTGCTGGGGTAAACGGCAATGAAACATGAATGGACACATCATAACAAAGGCTTTTAAGTAGGAGGGTTCTCTTAAAAGAGAGTCACCATTAAAAGAGCATCACCAAGCACTCGCTAAAACATATTGGATGAACAAGATGGACCGAGCATCCCCATGGTCCACGGTGGACCAAACGGCCCACTAACCTCATGGCCATCACTTTAGTCAAAGTGACTTCTATCTGTTGGCATCTCCAGAGTCCCCAGCGGAGAAGAAGGGCTTGCCACACTCCCTCAGAGCACCACTGACTTGTCAGCAAATCTACACTGCTGACTGTTGGAAGAAAAGGAAAAGTCACTATTCAGGAACTGAGCTTTAGCGAGTTATTGAAAGGGAAGCGTTTCGCACAACACTAATGAAAATCTCCCTCGGGCCTAAAAAGAGACATTTCTTATAGCTATCATGTTTAGCCCTCATGTCTAGCAAAGTGGAAAACAAACATCTGCACTTCATTTTAAAAGTTCTTAGTCGTCTTTTTTTTTTTCCCCCATAACTCTCTTCTTTGAAAAGAATCTTGGTTAGCATGTCCTCCTCGTGTGATTGCAGAGTTTTTGCAGTTCGCCTTTTGGGGTGATTTTATTTGCTCGTTCCAACCTGTTCTGCTGCTGCAGCCAAGAGTGCAAGCTACCATGGTAAACAGGATCACATGCTTTATGGTCTGTCCTTCAGAGCTGCAGAGAGTTCAAGATTCACGGCTCAAGGCTAAAACTCCACACTGAGTTCCATGACCTTTGAACCCATCCAGGTCAACCACAGGAGCGGGCAGCATCTTCTGCGTCAGCCAAGCACTGTCAGCAATTGCTGCAGAAATCCCCGTAAATCGATTGTTCTGGCTGCACTACTTCTGTAACATCTGGAGGTGGCCACAAAGATGAGGAGGACACATGCCCAAGGCTGTCAGCCAGCACTCTTTGTCCTGGATCCCCAGAAACAGTGTCACCACATCTGCTCAGTCCAATGATGTGCTCAACACAAGGACAGGGCCCTAACGGGAGCAGAGAGGTTCTCAGCGATCAGCAAGACCTGAAAGCCAGGTCATCTTGTGGCAAATGTAACTAACTGTCAGTACAAGTAGAGGCCTTGGGATGGAGTGACGTCTGAGGTACCATTTCAGTTTCAAAGGAAGCCCATGATGGATGCTGATATAGGTTCTCCATCATCTAGCCTTTGCCAACATCCATGGCCCTTGCCTCCAACTGATGCAGTGTACCCTTCCACCTACGCCAAATTGCCCCACACCCCATGCCATTCCATGCTTCTCTTGTTGCTGAGAAAAGGCCCAGCATCCAGCATGGAGTGGCTGCTCTGGCTAGGCTGTCAAGCTGAGCTGGTGAGACTCCCAGATCCCTTCCTTTACGTGAACCACACAGTTCTCTGCTGTTCACTTTTGGCCAGTTCTTTCGAGCTGAACTTGACCTGTTTCCCATAGACGAAGACCTGGCATGTCTCAGCAATACTCTCAGTCTATCCCAGAGACCAGAATCTGGACGCTAAGAGCCTTTGCATTAGATTAACCGACAAGACTAGTGCAGCCTGTACAAATCTCACCAGTAATAGAAAGAATTGCCTCATTCAAACCGAAATACACCGAGGGGTGTGATGTTGTCCATGCTAACAAAGTGCCCATCATCGTGGTTCTTAGTTGCTATGGTTATAGTCTCTGTTGAATTCATTTCTATAGATGAGCCATTGTTAAGGCAACTTTATAACCCATCATCCAAACTAGGACATTTTGGAAAGCCCGGGGATTGATACTAATAATGAGACTGACATACCAGATACAAGCAGAATGAGTTCCTAGAAACTTGGTGTATGGATGGTCACGTTTCCCACTAGGCTCCCAGCCATCTCTCACAAATAGACTTCAACAAGTGCTTGCTTGCTGATGTCGTTAGTTTTGTGTCTGGTTTCAAATTGAGGCCCTCAGTGCCTGATACATTTTTCGTCTAGATTACCCGTGATATGGGGATATACAATGACTGCTTAGAAATATCTGTTGATTAGCCTGTGAGGAGATTTTCCCCAAGTGAAAATCAGACCTAGCTGAAAAGAGAAGAACAGAATTTTGCCAAGAAATTAAAAGTAAAACATACAAGGGAATCTTTAGCACAGAGGAGGTAATACTAGCTGAGAATAAAATTCCTTCTCGGAGACTATCTACAGCTAATGAAAAACTCGTGTTCTGATGATATCCCAACTACATCCACAGAGGGGTATGAAAGCCTGAGTCTGATTGGCATAGGACAAAGTCATGGAACTTTACTAAGCCTGGTGCCCTGTAAAGGTGATGGGGAGTGGGGACCAGAGGTTATTTTATTTGGAAAATAGCAATAAAATAAACAACACTAGGCAACACTGGGCCATAACTTGGTGCAGTGATAAGACAGATGGCTAGATTGTTGAAAGGGGAAGTCTTCCTGGACCACCCATGATACCTACTGCCTCATTTTACCGGTGAGAAAAACCAAGACTCAGGTCACGAAGCTAAATGGCTTCCTCTGAACTGTTGCTCCTCAGGAAAACCCTGAGACTATGACAACATGTTAGTATCTATTAGTCGGATACTTTTGTGATTCTGGGAAAACTTGAGCCCTCATTTCAGAGCATGGACACTTTCCCCTTTTAGACGAGATGTTGGGAAATCTCCCAATATTTTGCTAAGCAAAAGGCCTCTTCTTCTTGTTCGGTGACTCCTATAAGGTTCACGTAAGCAACAGTGGTTCTGTTCTTACGCGCAATGGACCACGGGGAGGGAGAAGGAAATTTGAGTTGTAGGCAAAAAAGTACCATCAAGCGAGCGGTCTCCGCCTGGTCCCCACCTACCACCGCTGACATATGGGCTGTCAGACGACAATGTCTGATTTAGAATTCCCCAGAACAAACTGAGGAGTACAATCTCACAGGAAATTGAGGGTATAAATTTACGAGGGACCCGAGAGTTTCATTTCAAATACCTTTATAGTTTTAGCAGTTGCTGGAAGTCTCTCCTCGGTAAGGTCATTTTATTTTTCCAAACTCCCTTAAAAGTTCAACAGTTCTCATTGTCACAGAATTATGGGGGGCAACCCCTGGGCATCTATCATCATTCCTACTTGGATCACTGAAAGGTTAAATTCATTTCCCAGAGACACACTGGGCATCAAGAAGGGAGTATGGTTTATGCCCATAACCTCATACTGAAGCCATTTCTGGGAAGATGGGGAGGCTGAAATCTTCTCTTGGCTGAGACCCAAGCTGTCATTCTCTACAAGGTTGCTGTAAGACATCAGCACCATGCTTCCTCTGTCCCACTTTCTCTTTGACTCAAGCAGGATGACTTTCTCAGTACAAATATTTTTTTTAAAAAAAAAATTTAAAAACAAATTAAAAGAAAGACAGAAAAAGAGATAAGTGATAAACTTTGGAATTTCCATAAATGACAAGATTCTAGAATGAGGGAAGACATTAGTCAGAACTTTAATTATTTAATTTACCTAATGAAAACTTGTAAATGGGTGAATTCCTCAGAGCAAAGGCCTTGTGTCCAGTCGGCCATGCTCTTGGCCGACAGCTGAGCACAGAAAGTGAATCTGGGTTCTGTAGGAAGCCAGAAGGAACAACTATGTGACTGACCCTGGTGGCAGAGAAGGGAGGAAATTTCTTTCTGTCAGCTACCAACCTGAGGTCATCGGTCACCAGGATGAATGGCAATGGCTCTCTTGAATTTTCTGAAAATCGATGTGTTACAAGAAAAAGAAAGCAAGCCAGCCAGGAATAAGAGGCATTTGAGGGATGACCAATGTCCCGTAGCACTCAGCGAAACACGGTAGATCCAAGGCAAGAAGTGGGGGACCTGAGGTGGAGTCAGGGATCTAAGAACAACTCATGAAGGACTTCCAAAATTCTCCTGACTCAGTATCCCAAGTGCTTAGGAGCACAACATCCTAGCCAAAACATATCCTCTTTATCTATACGAATTCACTCAATATAAAAATGACTTGAAGACTGGAAGTGTTACTAAAAAGAAAAAGGGTCATTTCATAATCAGAGAATCGCTGTCTCATTGGGAAAACATAGCTAGCACACACGGTGTACACCAAATCACAGAGCTTCCAAAGGCACAAAGGTGACGTCGTCTTGTCATTTTATTATGCTGTAGGAGAGAGTGTTGGCGTTGGGGACAGGGGTACTTTGTCTGTGGAAATGAGAGACAGGTCGCTTCCCCACACAGGGAAAAGCTTGGTACTTGGTTCATTGTATATAAGCTTTATAAGCAAGAGATCCTAATGTTTTTAGGTTTGGGAGTATATTTGTTCTTGTTTGGCTTTTTGTTTGATTGATTGTTTCATTTTGTTTTGCTTGGGTTTTTGAGACAGGGTTTCTCTATGTAGCACTGGTTGTCCAGGAACTCATTCGCTCTGTAGTCCAGGCTGGCCTTGAACTCACAGATTCACCTCTGCAGTGCTGGGATTCAAGGTATGTGCCATCACTGCCCGGCTGTTTTAGATACTCTTTAATATGATTTCTATAACATCCTAGGACATCATACAGACTACTTCACAGCAACAGGTGAAAAAATACATATGTATACATATATATTATAATTGATAGGTAGATGATAGATATTACATGAATAATATAATTCATTTTCGACTGACTTTTCTGAGACCCATGAAAGCTGGCCGTGTGCCCGTCTGTGTGCTGAGGCTCATAAGCGCTCTGTCATCAAAGTTTCAAATATATTTGGAAAGCTAAGTCAGAAAGACATAAGAAGCAATTTTGACCAAAACAGGACACACCTGAGCTTCAAATAGTTACTGCAGATACGTGACCAAGGAAAGTAGGCATTTAAGGACAGGTAGGATGGGGCTGGAAAGTTGGCTTAGCTGTTAGGAGCACTTGCTGAGAACCGGGCACCCACACAGCAGCTCAGTACCATCTGGAACTGCAGTTGCAGGGGTTCTAATACCCTCTTCCGACCTTATCAGGTGCCCTGCAATTATTGCGCACACACATACATGCAGGCCAAACGCCATACCTATAAAATAACAAAAAAACAAATAATAGTAATCGTGATTTTAAAAGAAAGGGGGCAGGGGAGAAAAGAAACATTTGAAAGGGATTTGGGTAAGAGAAAGATTCCAGGAGTGGGTGTGTTGAGAGCAAAGGTTGGCTTCCCAGGAAACAAAAACCAGAACGCGCTGGCTAGAGAGGTTGCGGGGGAAGGGGGAGGGCTAGTTTCAGACACTAACCCTGCCCTCCAGCTGAGTGGAGCAGAGTAGTCTCCGAGGTTTTTGTTGGCCTGTCCTTCGCCATCCAAAACATAAAGGACGTGCTGAGTGCAAGTTTTGCAAACAGTGAGGCGGGACTGTGGGCCAGATTACCCTACAGGAGGTGGGGGGAAGCACAAGCCCGATCTGAACTTCACGCAGGGAACACAGGTTTTCTAGACCCAGCAGAGAGCATCATGGCATAAAACACTGAACTCTCTGGGGCTGCGGGATTGATTTCCTTGGCAGGGGAGAGCAGAGGAGCTTTGCTTCTCTCTGGAATGAAGACACCGTTTCTCTTCAGCGCCGAGACAGGCGGGGCACAGAGACTGGTATTCTCAGAAGCCAAAAGGATAGTGCCACCCCTCTCTGAAGACACCTTGCTCTGTGCCCGGTGCTCCCTTGACATTCTCACGGCGTCTCTTCCTCTCCATCCTACCCTGACTTTCCCTGATCTTGGGGGTTTTCTTCTTACTCGGGCTGGTACGGTGCCTTGTTACTACAAGATCAGAAGCTCCCTAAAGTCGAGAGCTGCTTCTTCCCTTTCAGGTGCCCCTCGAGGTCAGGGTACTTCAATGCACCGAGGGGGCGGGTGTGCGTGTTAGTGCTGGTGGAGTCTGGAGGGAGCCAAGCCCACAGCAGCTCTTCCAACCCCCGCCCCCATGTGTAGCAGCTTGACGTGGGTGGAGATAACCAACTTCTCGACAGGAACTCCACAAGAGGCGGCCCTGATAAACTGACCCGTGCTGTGTTGCGCGGTCTCTGTAATTCTGAGCATAGAGCTGATTTCCTCTATCTCATGACAGGGTGCAAGAGAGGAAGCCCAGCCTTGAGCCAGTCCCGGTGTCTTCCACGAAATGCACGTAGCGTTAGCAGAGCGTGCTGTGGGGTAACAACCACAGGGCATCATAGAAGGCGGTGAGCTGAGCAAAAATGGCTCTGTTTAACCCTGCACCTTCCAAAGGAACACTTCTACTCCATCCTTTAACCGCGAGAGCTGGAAATAGTTAATGACCGTCCGCATATGCAGAGCACGGAACTGGGGCTGGCAGAGCACACGGTTAAATGCTTAAAGCTCAGCTTGAAAAATGAGCAGAACTGGTCTTCCAAGCCTGGCAATACGCCCAACAAAGAAAGTTTCAACAAACACCAAAATGTTTTTAAACGCATAGATTAGTTGCCAAGAATGAAAATTACATTCTTAAATTCCCCCTAAAACACACAGAGAAAACAAAACACCCAAACAAGACAGAAACATCTAGAAAAAAGAAATCAATTCCTCGGCATCGGGGGATGGCGGTGGGGACTGGAAGAATAAGCATATATACGCTCCTGAAACTTCAATGTGTCCACATCTGTGGATTCTGTAGGTCTGGAGAGAGACAGGAAAAGAGAACCTGTATCTCCACAATCCAAGACTCAGCAGCTGATTCTGGGACCAGTCTCTGGGCTTCCTGTAGGATCCTGGTATTCAGACATTGCAGGTGGATCTGAACAAGGCTTTGAGCCTGACTGAGAGGCGAACTGGAGGCAGGATCTCGGAGCTCAGCCGTGACCCTCAATTAGCTGTCTCTACAGTTCAGTAAATGAGCTACAAGTGTCTGCCCAACCAGACCGTGCTAAACCGAGAGAGTTCCCAGTTTGGGTTAGACTAGAGGTGAAGGAATAAAGTCTAATGTTGTGCCTCTGTCTTGCACAGACGGTGGTTCAGTTTTACCTCTGTGGTCTAGGAACCCTTAATTTGACAATTAGTATTTTAAAAATTGGCCTTTTCAGCTAATATACTCATGGAGTCTTTGGTAGAATCAGTGGCAACAGTGGGAGGAGACTTTGGACAATCTACACTGCAGGCAGCTTTTCTCACAGGCTGTGCATATGCACACACACAATACACAGCATACATATGCATACATACACACATACACTCACTTACACAACACACACATATACATACACGCTTACACACATACACTTGTGCATCCATAACACATACATATGCACACATACAAACACAATACACACAGAAGCACATATATGCACACATACTTATACATATATGCACATGATTACACACATACACTTGTGCATACCTAACACATATATATGCATACATATACACACTCACAATCTCAGTTAGAGAACAATTAACACTTACGCATATCTAAGGAACAATTCACTATTGTCAAGAATAAGCAGACAGAATCTTCAGGGCTAGACTTGAAAGGACAAGATGGCAATCTGAAGGAGCAAAAGAACAAATATATTTGAAAATACTAAACCCATGGTTAAATACATAAATAGTTAAGGCCACACTCCAAAAGAGAAAAACGGCAAGAATCATGAGACAAGATCAAGTCATTGTGTGACTGGGAGAAAAGATTTGAATTTAATTTCCCCAAAGCAAAGGTATCATTGATATTAGAATGCGACGCACACTTTGACTACAGATCAGTGAAACCCAGAGCGGCTGTGAGAACTGCACATTGAGCTGCTATGGTCTGCATCTGTAACATGTATGCACAGATTACCCATTATCCAGCCAGAGAGATAAAGAGATAGAAAAAATTAAACAGTATTAAGAGAAATGGAAGCTAGAAAAGTCAGTGTTTAATTGGAATTTGAGATTAGGGAGTGTGAATAAGAATCCATATTTAAAAGACTTGAAGACAATGGTCCCAGAAGGAGAGAGTAAAAACCTAAATGGTACTAAGATACCCCTATTGAGCTACAACACACACACATACACACACACAACACACAAACACAATACACACATGGAATATTGTAAAAAATTTAAGCAGTCAAAGGAGAAAAAGAAAGAAAAAGCAGAAGACAGGGCAGCAAGACAGGAAGCAGAGAGGGGAACAAAAGATAAATCACACGTAAAACAATTACAAAAAGCTGCTCTACCTCAGCAAAAACACCGCAAGACAATGGGATATTTCTAAGCACTGAGCGGGAAATGATTTTCATCTAGATTCTATTCAGGGCTGAACACTAAACAAAGGTAGGGATAACTTTGCAGGAGCACGAAGGGCTAAAATCTCACTGCTGCACTTTGTAAAAGTCAGGGCAAACGCCAGGGGAAGAAGGGATAGGTTACTGAACTAACAAACAGCACAGCGGATTTCTCTAAGGTTTTATGTGACAGGAGAAACCTCAGAAATGTAGACCCAAAGCCGCTGGGAAAACAGGCAGCCCTGTAGAAATGCGCTTGACAAAAAGGTGTGAGCTAACAGTTGGGGACAGAAGGGACACAGCAAGACTGTGGGTCCAGCTTCTCTCTCCATGCAGGTCTCTGCGGGGCATTGGCTCTCCCCAGCTATGGGAGGAACGTTTGTGGAATGAGTATTTTATGATCCAGTCTTAGACAAGGCAGGGTAATGATTGTTTTTTTTATTGTGGTGGGTTTTTTGTTTGTTCGTTTTGTTTCTAGCTAGTCACTACGCAGAAAGGCAGGAGAAGGTTAGAGCATTGCTTCTTGGTGTCCCAGCTGCTTTTGAGTTCTAGTGTCTCCTGTCCACCTTGGGAAAAGGGGGAAACGAGCCGCTGTGACTGTCTTAGGAGAGAAGGAAAACAGAAGAAAGCCAGAAAGAGGCTCCTGCAGGGTCCTTCAGTTCAGAGTACTGCAAGTCCTCGGGATGCAAGCAGCATCCTTTGGGAACATCCTTTTCTGCAGCACAATAAAATAAAAATAGACTCAGACCGAGACCGAGAGGGTATGCCACTATTCACAAACCTGCAACCAAAGGGCTGCACTGTTCGGAGCAATTTCAGCCCAAATCAGAATCAGATGCAGGATGAGTTGAGGTCTGAATCAATAACAATATGCAGATAAAGAGAAAAGCAGCTGTGTGGAGTGGGGGGTAGGGAGGGGGGTGGTGGGTGTGGGGGTGGTGAATGGTTTGGCAGTTAAAAGCAGTGACTCCACTTACAGAGGACCCTCGTTCAGTTCCCAGCACCCACATCACACAGCTCACAGCCATGTACAGCTGCAATTCTAGAGAATCCAATGCCCTTTTGTGGCTTCTACGGGCACCCACGTGTGTGTAGCGTACATACATATATTCCAGCATACACATATACACACATAAGATAAATAAATCTTAAAAAAAATAAGCAGGAGAAAGAAGCAAAGGTGGGTAGAATTGATGGCATTTCTGCTACAGGAAGGATCTGGGATACACACACTCCATCCTCTGAGAGACTCTATGCTGGCTGCAGGAGGGTGGCAGCCAGGTTATAGCAGAGGGCTCCTTTGGTGTCCCTGCTCCACGGTATACTTCCCAGAGGACCTTCTGCGCGCCGACCTTGTGCATTGGGTGTCGTTTCTTGAACGTGTTCCCTGCTAGCCTCAGAATTCCTCAAGGCAAGGGCTTTTTTTCCTGCTGTGTGCCCCAGCCTGGCACATAACGGCTCCCATTATCATAAAGAGAGCGTCAAAGAGACCCAGGTTCCACACACAGCTCTGCTCGTCTTCTCGGGGAGCCAGCGCTACGGAAAGCGGAGGACAAAAGCAACCGAGTCCACACCCGAGGCGCGCGTTGTATCGTCTTACACCGACTGTGGAATAACGAACAGCATATGTTCGTGAACAGATTACCTTGGACTTGGGGTATGACTTAAAAACACAAGCTAAAACTTTGCCTCTCAGCTCATTGCTTCTAGACTTTATTAGCTAATTCCGAGGGAAAGGCAGACTTTGATCATCTGTCTAATACAATATCATGTATCTCACCCCCAGGCAGAAGAGATAAAAGCCCGTGTTTTGGATAAAACTTTCTACAAGCTTGCCACAGCTCCACTCAACACCACTTAATAATCTAGTTTTTCCACTTCTCTGACTCCTTCCCACAGACCCCAAGCCACAAGAACCCTGAAAATCTGGTTCTATCCACAAACCGCTTAGTGTCGGAGGCCCCACCTGGAGCTCACCGCAAGCCCCACTCCTCAGAGACACGCCCCTCATCGTCCGTGTTCTCAGCTGTGCTGTGAGAACAACACTCTTTAGGCCCCTTGTGTGGTATGGTCTGCAGCAGAAACCAGAAACCCAGAGAGATTGGCACAATGGGATTGTCAACATCCCGCACGGCCCCTGCCAACAGTCCTGTGGAGTCAGGTGAACACTGGCCAAGACTGTTTTGTAGTGAACTCAGTCGGACACTGTGTGCTCACTCCAAGTCCTGATGCCCTGAGTGTGACCCTCGGATCACAGGGCCAAGGGCAGAGAACAAGTGTCATTTCTAGCCCTTATCGGCAGCTAACATGAACATGGCTGAGATCTCTAGACAGCAAGTTAGCGGGCAGCTTTGGGAAGTCAGAGTTGTGTATCTTTGGGTCATGGGCCTGGCCCAAGCACTCCTTCTGTAGAAGCCCATGAAGTGAGGCCATGGCCCTGGACACCTTTTCCCATAGTGAGTAGCAGTATTTTCTCCTCTCTGTGTGTTCTCTGTCTCCTGCAATGTCACCTCTCCCCTCTTGCCTGGGAGCTTGCAAACACACCCCATCTCCCTCCTCCCCCCCTCTCTCTGCTGGTCCTTTCTCCACTGCCATCCTTAAGATAGCTCACAGCAGATTCGACTTGTGAGTTTATGGCAAGAAATTCCTACCAGCAATCTCTGCTTCAAAATCTCCCGAGTTGCACCCCTAAGAGCCCCAACTTCAGCACAGTCAGCTCATCTAACAGCCGCTTCAATGTGGTTTAGGAGTGATCTTTTCCCCAAGAAGCAAGCTCTGCTTTGTGAACCTGACTGCAGGTGTTCCCAGGTGCCAAGAGGTAAGGAAGAAGGGGGCTCCATCTTGGAAGAGGGTGTCATTGCATGCAGCCTTCTTGCAGAGGCTTGCATCTCTTGTCGTGTGGACCTAAATGAGATTGTCCAGGATCTGGTTTCAGCTTGCCTAGAGGATGAAGCAATGTGCTCCAAGCTCTATTCTCTTTTGGTTGCTGTCTGTCTCTGCTGCCTCCTCCCTCTTCTCTCTCTCTCTCTCTCTCTCTCTCTCTCTCTCTCTCTCTCTCTCTCTTCTCTCTTTCTGTGCATGCCTCCCCTCTCTTCTCTCCCCCCCCCCCCCCCCCCCCCCCCCCCCCCCCCCCCCCCCCCCCCCCCCCCCCCCCCCCGGTTGACTTGGCTCACTGAGAAAGAGTCTGATTCCTTCCTACACTGAGTTTGTTTGTCCTGCTCCACTCCAGCCTCCTCTTCTGGCTTGTCACCCCCCTCCCCCATGTCACCCCCCAGCCTTGAGAGCAAGAACTCAGTCAGGCCTTAACACCATCTCAGCACTGGAAGAAGCAGAAGGCGTGGGCTCAAATTCTGAGCGGCTTTGCTCTCATTCTGGCAAGACGAAAACTCCAAATAATTTATGAACCACACGGGCAGTTGGGAACCAGTACAGTCATCACTCTGGACAAGAGACAGATGTGTGCATAGGAGGGTTCTGACTGTGGGGAGAATGTGGAGTCAGAAACTTGACCCAGTGTAACGTGGAGTTCGGCAGCACTATCTGGGAACTGTGACTCTCAGGTCTGGAGCAAAAACACGGTGTAAAACCACAAGTCAGATTCCTCCAGAACACTAACGATGCCCCTGGGCCATGGAGTATACTTACAGGTGCAGTCCTGTTCCCTTCAGAGGACCCACAGGTGGGACTGGAGTCTACAGGGACATTTACAACGCTGATAAATCACCTGCTAAAGAGAGGTGAAGGGCCCTACCCCAGCCCCTGCCCTGTCTGTGTGCATACCAGAGACAACGCATGGGAGGGGCTGTGATAAGCATCGGGTCACTCCTGCTTTCCGTGACAGTTCCCTTTCCAAAGTGAACTCTCAGGGAAGCAGCCCTGTGTCTGCAGCCTAGGGTGAGGCTTGCGGACACTGAGAGGGGCTGATAGGTATGGGGACCTCTGGTGATAGCTGCGGTTATATTTAGCGCTGAGCTCAAATTACACTTGCAGCCTCCAGCAACGTGCATGGTAAACCCCAAGAACAAACACGAGTGCAGGGCCAGTAAAAATAAAAAGAGCAAAGTGCACATCCAGAGAACAAATAGGCCCAGGCCCCGGCCCCTAGGTAGAGAGATGATGGGGCAGGCGGAGTCTCCTCCCTGCAGACAAGGTCATGGAAATGGCAGGAGCTGCAGAGGGGCCTTTTCCCATACTTAAGAGGTCAAAGCATGAATCACGAGGAAGGTTCCTGCCTTAAACATCCCCTCTCTAGCTGCCCCGCCTTTACACAGAGAACCATGCTTAAGGAATCCTGAAGTCACGTCAACTCCTTGGCCCCGGTTCCCTCAACAAATAGGAGGGAACTGAGCTGTGCAATTTCCTAACCCTCTCTCCAAGCCCAAGGAATTTTCTAGCCCCCATTGCTGGACGCTGAGAAGCATCCCTGCTTTTTCCTCCAAACACTGTTGACATAGCGACCTACCTGTTCTCCTGACCATGCCCTCAAAACAATCAATTGAGCAAAGAGCACACTTACTTTTTTCTCAGAACTATACTTTAAAGTTTAACGGCCTGCTTTTGCTTTGTGTAGCGGGAACCCGAGGCACGGGTAGTCTAGTCAAATGAGGAAATTGCTCTCCCTAGGTAGACAGACGGTGTTCTCCTGGGCCCCCACTAGATGAGAGGCTGTCCAGTTCACCCCACACCTCACGCCCTTCAGGATCAGCTGATCCCTTCAGACAGGGCAGGACCTGCTTTCCGTCAACAGCCTTGGAGCAGCTGTCTGGCCGAGAGGTGAGAAGTCAGGAGGGTGTGTCTCCTAATCCCCCAGCCTCTTCCCGGTTTAGGGAGCATTTTATAAATGTCCACCTTCGCTGTCTAGGACACCTCTGCTCTTTGCTTCAGATATCAATCTGGGGTGTAGAATTTGCACATATAAACTATATGGGTGGTTAGTCTGAGAACATATATGTTCACAAAGCATGGCATGTTTCTATTTACTTTTGCAGACTATACATTGTTTAAAGGGAAGGATATCGTTGGGTTAAGGGTTGAGGACCTAGTCTGGTGCTATGGGAAGGCAGAGGAAGCAGCAAAAAGTGGGACCTAATGGAAGGTCATTAGGGAATGTGTCCTTGAAGATAGCAGTGGGACCCACCCCTTCCTTTTCCTCTTTTGTTTCCTGGTCACGAGATGAGTCCTTTTGTTTGTGGGGTGTTCCAATCAAGGTGTGTTGCTAGGCCACAGGCCCAGAGTAACAAGATCTAAGGACCACTGGTTGAAACGGCGAGCCAGGAGAAATATTTTTCTCTCTCTAAGCACATTGTCTATATCTAAGTAGATTTACTACAGTAACATAAAGCTGACTATCCGATCTTTAAATCATGAATTCCTTCAACTCTGGTGAAATCCGGGAATAGTTCCCCCCACCCACATGCTGATGTAACAACACTCAAAACTTGCCTACAGTTTGGAAAAGATCACCTTCCCTTCACAAGGAAGTTTAGGTTTCAAAAATGAAAGTGTGAGCCTTAAAACAAAAACAAAAAAAGAGCAAGAAGAGTCTAGGTGTTTGTATTCATCGCCCCTCCCCATTCCTCAGGGGATTGGTGCTTAGTTTAGTCAACTCCCGTGTTCATGGGCCTGCAGGACAGACAACACTGCCACCATTCTGACAGCGACTTCACAGCCCTTCTGCTGCAAAATGTCGGGGTTCTTCCACTCTAAAAGCTATGCTCTTCTCCCCAAAGCATTAAACCTATGAGTCTTGAAGTCTCAGGACACCATACTTATCGCTCATCTCACTTCTATTATGTGTTGATGGATGGAGCCCTATAAAGAGTGGTACCCAAAGCCAAGTGAAAACACATGTGGATCAGACAACTCTGTAAATGTTGGAGATGCTCTGAGAGGGTGGGGTTTGGAGAGAGAGAGAGAGAGATCCAGATCTAGCAGGAGTGAGCTGGAGATGTTCAACTGAGCATACATTATCAGCCCTTTGATATCAAATTCTAGAAAACTCAGACTAGTCAAGAATTTCCCTGACCGGTTGTTGCTTGGGGAAAGAGAAGGAAATCTCTGAAGATGATGAACAAGTGTGCTCATTGCTGTGGTTGGGGCACTCCCTCTAAAATGCATGTTGAAATTTAATTACCACTGTGGCGACGCTGAGAGGTAGGACCTTGCCTTTCACCCCACCCCATGAGGGCACAACGGTAAAGCATAATGTTAGAGAGAGAAGCGACCCCTCTTCATTCACAGAATTCCCAGGGACCTTGATCACTCACCGACATCTATAGCTTCAGGGAATCAGTCCCTTCTATTTATAATAAGTTATCCAGCATGAGGCTTGTTACAGCAGCACAGAGGACCTGTGATGCTTGGGGGAGTCTAATTCTTGCTCTTACTGGACGGACATTTTTCTCTGGCTGTAGGATTTTGCAGTGGTGGCTTTGTTCTTTATTACCTTCCTGGGATCAAGATGTCTGTCTGATAAGAAATCTGGGGAACTGGGGAATTGGGATAAAAATTCTCTTTCCCTGAGCCTCATAGATGTTAGTTAGCATCATACCCCCCCATGACCCAGTGAACCTGCCCTGTATCCCTCACCCTCTTGCCCTCTGAACACCAGCTGTTGACCAGCAGTAGAAAAAGCACAGAAAAGCAGCCAAGAGCCACTGTGCCAACCGTTACCTCTTCAGTTCTCCCAGGGCACAGCATCAAGGGGAAATGCCCTCTCTGCTGGGCAGTCCCATGTTCAACTGTGACCGCAGACTTAACGTTTGGCAAAAGCCATGGCCGGGAGACAATGACCAGGACAATGATCGCCTGCTAAAAAAGAGAGAGAGAGAGAGAGAGAGAGAGAGAGAGAGAGAGAGAGAGAGAGAGAGAGAGAGCTGGCAGAGGCCCAGGGATCCCAACATCATGGTGTAGGTTCAAACACTGACAGGAGAAAGCCAAGCAGGGACTGCAAGCTGGCAGGCACACTGTGTCCACCATGGTCATGCCCCCATCCTGCACATGAGAGACACGTGCAAGCTGCTCCAGGCTTTTCAGTATGGGGCTCTGGTCCCGAGAGCATCTGGCATTGTGTTGGTCTTTACCAGTTTCTGTGCAGAGGGGGGAGTGGCTGTGTGTGTGTGTGTGTGTGTGTGTGTGTGGTGATTAGAAGGTATGGAGCATCAGATGGAGACTCTTTTCACTGTTTCTGGGGTCATGAACACAAGAAACAGTTTTGTTTGTTTGTTTGTTGTTTTTGTTTTATGTTTGTTTTTGTTGTTTTTTGTTTATTGTTGTTTTGTTTTGTTTTTGAGCCAGGGTTTTTCTGTACGTCCCTGGCTGACTTGAACTCACTCTGTAGAGCAGGCTGACCTCAAACCCACAGAGATCCACCTCCCTCTGCCTCCTGACTGTGGGCACCGCCACCGCCTGGCTATGAACACGGTTCTTAACATACTTCTGTTTCCCACAAATCTCATATAACCACCTAACGTTAGACCTTTAAGGGAGGGTCAGGTCACAAGGGCTTTGACTTCACACATTTAGGAATGGCACTGCTATTAAGAGAGTGAATTCTTGGTGGAAAGGGCGACCTAATAGCCTCTCCTCCCTTGCCCTTCTGCTGCGTTAGGATGCGCCCAGGGACCCTTGTCAGGTGCCACGCTCTTCAGTCTCATCTTCCAGCTAGTAAACCAAAGAACTTCTATTACTTACCTATCACCCAAATGGGGGTAATCTTTTATAGCAGGAAAAAAAAAGATAAGATTGTGACGGGTTACCACACTGTAGTGATGACTTTATGGGCATATAAAGATGCCCAAACATATTGGCCTGTGTATTTCAAGTGTGCAGTTTACTGTGCGTCAATCATGCCTCAATAAGGCAGTCGCAGATTTCGAAACTTCTGCAATGGCTTTCATTATTTTCAGAATAAAATCAGCACTCTTTACAATGTGTTATATGTAATGCCCCTTCCTTCTTTCTTTCCTTCTCCCCATTATTATTGAATGGTAAGTTCTTTGTCTGGAGAGCCGGGTTTTCACAGTCTATTGGCCTCCAGGGCTTAATGCAATCATTAATACAAAGGTACTCAATTATTAATGGAGAATAGGGGGCAGAGTGATATGAAATGAGTACTCCGGAAGAGGCCAGAGGGAGGGAGGGTAGCAGGACTGGGTTGCCATGAGAGCCTCCGTGAGGAAGGGGCTTCCAAAGGATGGAAGAGCGACAGCAGGCTCACTTCCTGAGGAAGTGAGAGAACGGGGACAGTAAAGGCAAAGATGGGGGGCACTGGTGCCACCTTGTCAGGTAGGGAGCGCAGGCTCATCAAGATAGCAAAGCACCTCAACTCTCCTCACTAAGGTGGAATTTGGCACGTGCAGCCTGGGGTTGATTATTATTATTATTATTATATTAAGAATGCTAGGATCAAAGTTAGATGGAGAATAGCAATAGATAGTAGAGGAGGAACTTTGAAGATAAACTTGAGCTCTGGGTACCGAGGACTCTTCTCAAAGCAAGTCTGAAATATCACAGCTAGGTGATGGTGCTGGACAAAGGGCACTAGAGCATCCTCGGGTCACTGCCTTCCCGTTCTCCCCATCCTCAGGGCATTTGGCAGCTACACAGTCCAAGTGCTCTAGGATGCTGCTCCTGTGAGGACCCCAGGAAGCAGAAGGCAGTGCTGGGACTGCACAGCAATAGCTTGAGTCTTGAGAGGAAGCCAGGAGGAGCAAGGACGGGGGTCCTCAGACACCCTGCTCTGCTGCCTCACTCTCTTCCCTGACTTCAAGGTCCTGGGACTGAGCTGGACTTGAAACCTAACCCCTTCTGTCTAAATTCAGCAGGAAGTACTCAGGGGGCCTGCCCTTTACCTGGGAGGGAAGAGAGAGAGGAAGTAAAACAACTGAAAGACTCTGTGTGCTTTTCATTCAATGCCAAAGCCGCACGGACCTGTGTCTGCTCTCTGCTGAATGCCTCAGCGGGAAAGCTTGTGTCGGAACCCTGTGAAGGACTCCGTAAACTGGCCTGTTGTCCCGCATCTCAGCAGTGGCGCATTCAGACAGTGCTCTGAGTTCACCTGGGACTTCTGTAGGCAAGTTCTCGGCTCCTCAGGGCAGTCAGCTCTGAGGAAAGGGAACCGTGACGATTTCTGTTATGACTCAAGGCCTGGGTTGATGGCGTCTCTCTGGAGGTTTCATCTATAATTCTCAGGAAGCCAAGTGACCCGCCAACAGATCTGAGGGTCACACTTCCCTCCCTTCCTATAGAAACAAATCCTAACAGAAAGTTTCTATCTAAATGTCAGCTCCACGAACTGAGGCATCTGGTGGCCATAGACCCTGTCCAGAATTAAACAGTTTTAAGCCAGGTAACTGTGGCATACACCTATAGTCTCTGCTACTTGAGACGCTGAGGCAGAAGGATCACTTGAGTCTAGGACTTTGGAGCCAGCATGGGCAACATAGCGAAGCACTGTCTCTTAAAATATTAATACAACAATAATGTATTTTTATTAAATACCTATAGTGTGCCAGGTACTTTGAGTTAGCATTTCAAGTAAGTTATATTAACCTTGTCTTGTAGGTGAATGTTAAGGCCAGAAGGTAAATTCCCCGCCTCAAATCACTGGCTGTTCCACCAGCCAGTAAGAAACATGAGATTTAAACAGTATTTTCTGATTCCAGCACTTCGAATTTTTTCCATTGTGCTGTAATGGCTTTGCTAGGCATCTGTTTGCTTTGGGCCCCTCCTACCATGCAGGGCCTCCCCGTTCCCACAATTTACATACACCCAGCAGCTGTATAAAGGTACCCATTTCTTGAAATGGGGGGTGGGGGATTCTCTTTAACCTTAATTTTTGGTTGAAAATTTTAAGTCAGCCAAGCACCAGGATTTCCCGTCTTCAGACAGTGCCGTTTATTAAACATGAGGGAAGGGCGAGTGCTAGCTGAGAAGAAATAGTCTGTAACCCTAATGCAATGAACCCCAGCAGGAACTCACATGGCAAAATGGACCAAGAAATGAGAAATACATTCGCGTTCCCCAAGCAGCCCTGCAGAGAAAGGAGAAACAGGGATGCGGTCTTTGTTGTGAACAGTTGGGTTGCAGCAAGCTCATCATCCATCACAACGGCAGACAGAGTGTGCCTGAGAGGGGAACAAAGCCCAGCTCTGTCCCTGTGGGCAGAGCAAACAGGTAGGGGCAAGGGCTTGAGGCGCTTTGCCCTCATCAAAGAGGTTCACAGAGTGGAGAGACAGAGAGACTCCATGCTCACAGCTGCACTAGGGGAGCGCTAGGCAAACAGCAATCACTTCTCAGAGAGAGGACCCTGGAAAATAACCCACAGCAACGCCGAGAAAGGGGAGTTGTGTCTTCAACCTCTGGAGGACACTCCGCAGGTTGTCTGGGCAGGTTATGAAAATCCACAGCAGTCCTTAGTACCAATGCTGTCCTAGGCTACTATTATAGGAGCTACAGTTTGTCGAGACTCCATTCACCTCAATATCTCACCTCTAATATTATCCAGAAAAACACGTGAGATGTTATTGTCAAATATAGAATTTATAACAGTTATTAATATTTGATGACGCTAACTGATGCTCTTGTGATCCCAGCACTCGAAGTTCATAAGAGGTGAGCGTGAGGCTACACTGGGATGTACACTGATTGGCAGGACATCCTGGACGTCAGGACGCTATCTCAATAAAATAAAATAAAGGTTTCTTTTTTTTCCTGCATTTGAATAATTTTGAAAAAAAAAACATTTTTAATATATAACACAATTTTGCAAATTTATATGAATGCTGTGGATTTTCATCTTATTTCTGGGTGTCCTTTTGGTCCTTCAGCAACTGTTTCCCAGAGGACGATGCTCTCTTGAATACTCGAGGGCCATGCTCGGTTTCTTCAAAGGCTGCTTTGCTCCTGGTAAGAGGCACCGTCTGTCCCCGGAGGACTGATACCAGGAAACTTGTAGCCACAACTGATACCCACCGGTTTCTCTGTGAAGGATGTCAAAATACAGATGAAATCAATGGTCTTTAGACCCCACAGAGCCGTTCACAGAGTGTTCCTTTGGGTACATCTCTAGTATCCACCCATAGCAGAGACGGGGACAAATCTGAAATACAGCTGGAAAAAGAGTCCAGTTTGGGGATCCCACCTCATCACCCACATGATCCACACTGTGGGCACCTGCACACAATTTGTTCAAGTTGAAAACTGACCTCACTGTGGAATAAAGTAATTTCTAAATCAGAATGGAGAAGGAAATGATATTGTCTTTTAAAAAGAAAAAAAAAAAAGGAAGAAATTCTGAGAAAACCTAAACCACATCTTAGAGACATCCCATGTTGGTTGCTTGCTTGTGTAGCTCATCTAGTGTTGTCCGAAATAGTACTGACCCCATGACACATCATCTCATTGCCAGAGTCACACACATTGCCACAGAGGTACCCGATGCATAACTGCTACCATGGGCCAGCTCACACTATAGGACCGAGCTGAGACGCTGTTAGACAATTACAACTGAGAAACTGCCCCCCCCACTTTCCAAATTCGTAAGTTGAACTTCCAACCCACAGCACCTGGGGTGTGCCCTTATTTGGTAGTAGGGCTGGTGTGGACGCAATCAGGATGAAGTCATCTGAGTGAGACTCTAGGCAGTCTGACAGCTTCACAAAGAGAAGCACACACAGGGGAGATGCCATGGGTGACGGTAACTATTAGGGTGATCTGTCCGCAAGCCAGGAAATGCCAGCCATTGCCAGGATGGGTTCTCCCTCACAGCTGTCAGAGGAAACCTAGGGCCACTGTGAGATGTGAAACGTTGCTGCTCAAGGTGCCCAGTCTGGTGTGGGTTTTTTGGTTTTGTTTTGGTTTGTTTTTTTGTTTTTTGGTGGATTTTTTTTTTTGTGATAAATAAGGCAGTCATAGCAAACGAAGACACACTACAGCTATTATATATCTTCAGGTCTCGAGGGAATGAGGAAGCAGAAATTTTGGTCTAGTCAAAGCAACAGACAACCGCCCACAGCTCTGGCTCTGTGTTGCTTGCCGCATCGCAGGCCCACAGCCTTCCCTTTTATACATCTGTGCTGAAGGAAGAAAAAACAAACCTCAGGAGGCACTGGCCATAGTCCCATGGTACAGAGAGAAGAATCCAGAAGGAATGAGAAGCAAATACTCCTCCTCCTAAACTCCTTCAAACGTGGGTTTCACAGCACTGAGGCAATTCCACTACCGAAACACATACTCACCCCCTCACTGCAGGTCCCTCCCCCAACAATGAGTAATCAACACTACTCACTGGGCCTTTTAAAGGGTCATTTAGAGAGGCCTGTCTCTTTAAAATGTGTGTATGGAGTCTGAAATGCCACTCGAAAGCCATAAATGTGTACTTAACTCCTAAATATACATTCAGTGTTTTCGGGAACGGGGATAATCTGTTCCCGAGTGCTGTCACGCATGAACCAGACGAATGTGTTTCCTTAGGATTCTTTGGCAAACTCTCAGAACATTGGATCTTGACCTAAGAACCAGTCAGATTTATTTTCCCAGATAGATTCATTTATAGAAAGACCAAGTTCAAACTGCAGCACTGGACATTCAAATGCGAAGCAACTACTGGAGTTTTTTTTTTTTTTTTTTTTTGTTTTTTTTTTTTTGAGCGTGGGACTACGGAGCGGTGGCAGGGACTTGAACTTCTTGGCGGTGGTGTTTCTCTCCTGTGTGCACTGATGATGAAGCGGAATGTTAGCTGAGTCTCCTGGAAGAAAGCCAATTAGCCCGCGCTGCTATTCGAGACTCTCAAATGAAGAGACTTTATATGCACAAATGTAAAATCCTTGACCTAAGAACTTCATCGTGGCTACACAGTGGTGGTGGCACACGCCACTCGGGAGGCAGAGGCAGGAGGATCTCTGTGAGTTTGAGGCCTGCCTGGTCTACAGAGAGAGTTCCAGGACAACCAGGGTAGTTACACAGAGAAACCCTTGTCTCAAACAAACAAACAAACAATGAAACACCCCATCGCGTGTGCTCTTTGCTGAGTTCTGAACTTGATGTAATTCTCAGCTCCTAAATGCTCAGTATTAGAAATAGAAGACATGGTAAGAAATTTAGGCCAGGCACAGACGGTTCCCATACCTATAATCACAGCGCTTGGAAGGTTGAGGCAGGGGGCTCATAAATTTGAGGCTGGCCTGTGCTACACAGCAAGACCACACTGTAGAGAAATAACAAAGAAACAAAAAAAAAAACAGAAATAAACATTATCCCAAATTTCATACCAGAGAACAGTTTGGAATATTTCTTTTCCATTATTCTTAAGATTGTCAAGGGCAGGCAAGGCGGCTCCGGGGTTGGAAGTGTCTGCTGTGCAGCTCTGAGGACCTGAGTTTAATCCCCTGAACTTGTAGTGGAAAGAGTCCCCAGTGTTGCCCTCTGACCTCACATACATGCTATGGCATACGTATGCATGTGTGCATGCGGTGTGCACGTGTACACACAGGCACACTCACTCGTAAGCATGCACACACAGGTACACATGCACACACATTTGCACTTGCATGTACACATGCACACAGACACATGCAGATAGGCACACACACACGCACACACTTGCACGCAGATAGACACACGCACATATGCATGCACACACATACACATACATGCACATACACATATACACATGATAGTAAAAAAAATAGGATAAAAAATTGTTCAAAACAATTCTCAGTTGCCGTTACACTGAAAAGGTGTTTGTTGGAGTCTTCAGCTTTACTCCACCAACAGTAGGAGCGACTTCTTGCTTCCTTGATTTCTTCTCTAGAGTATGGTCTATGAGGCTCGGGAAAACTTCTTCCTGGCATCTTCTCTCACAGAATACAATAAGGAGAATGAAGCATTTGCTCTCCGTGACAATTGGGTTGAGGTTTGCACAAGGAGGTGGGATTGTCATTAACGGCTCCCGGGTGTCTGCTTGTGTCTGTTGCACACCCTCACTGCGTCAGAGAAGAAGCATGACGCAGACCGAGGTGGACGCCAGCTCGGCAGAATGCAGACACACATCCACTCTGCTCTGCTCTACCTGTTTCTAGAAAGTCGCATCAGTGCGAAGCTTTGCCTCCACTCTCCCTGCACTTTCACGAAATCTGTCTCACATCCAAGTTCACATCCTGTTGCCCATTCGTTTCCTGGCCGCCAGACACAAATAATCCCACGGAAACTGTATTAATTGCAATACCGTTTGGCCAATAGCTTAAGTGTATTTCTAACTAACTCTTATGTCTTAAATTAATCCATTTCTATTATTTTCTATTTTGCCACAAGGCTTGTGGTTTACCAGCAAGGTTCAGGCAGGTGGCTCATGTCTTTCTCCTCCAGTGACTACATGGTGTCTCTGACTAACCCCGCCTTCTTTCCTCTTCTATCTTCTATGGCCAAAACAACTTATTAACAATGGCAATAAAACATGTTCACAGCGTGCAGAGGGGAATCCCACATCAGCATCCTCCTCATTTCCATTCCTCTGGAGGGGGGGTGGAGGTAGAGGAGTGGGGGTGATGCCCTTGAAACCCATCTCATCGCACCTCTTATTTCTTCACCCCAAATCTCAGTGAACTCTCACTAATGTGTCAAAACAGGGAGAGCCTAGGAGTGCTTTTTCCTTCCAGATGAGCTGGGGAAAGCATCAAAGAAGCAGGTGGTGTGGGGCTCTTCGACAGGACAGAGATAGAGAACCTGATTTCACTTGAACTAGGAGTCTTCATGTGCTACAGGTCTCCTCTGGGCTCACTCCCTCATAGAAAAGAGGTCGCACAGGATTCTGCTAAAGCAGCATGTGGACCATAAATCCTACACTGAAGACATTCTTGGAAAACAAAGATGAATCCGAAGCTCCTGCATGGAAAAGAAGGGGGCCAGAGGAGAAGGTGGGTGGGGCCATCGGAAGGCAACTGGGTGGGGCCGAAGTCCGTCATCCGCAGGTCGGAAAATGTCTTCATGAAACTCAATGTTTTGTGTACGTGCTTTTGAATACGTGCTTTTAAAGAAAGTGCACTGTGGCAAAAGGACCCCAAGCTTGAGGGCACCATGCACATGAAGCTGCAGATGCTATACTTACACCTTAGATCAGTTCCTTCTTGGCCCGTGTGGACTGCAAGTCCCATGGTGCCCGGCGAGGGAAAAGACCAGTATGAGGTAAGAATGGTGCCCTTCATATTACCCTTTGCAGGAAATGCAGGCTTAGTGAGGTCAGTAACGTCCCAGCACACCGGAAATGGGTGAACTGTAAGTCACTTCTAACTTTCGCCTAGCTCTCCTACTCTGTGGTCTTGACCTCCAAGGTCAAGGGGAGGCGTGTTTAGAGGCTCGTCAGCTGCCCACATGACCTACCCGAGTGGGCCTGGCCAGCTCTGTGCAGATGCTCCATGTCACGTCCTGCAGCCAGAGCAACGTGGCCCAAGGGTGATGAGCTTCTGCCTCCACCCCACAACATGCCCTTCCCCCCCTACGCAGTTAACACAGACTTCCGTTTGCGACAGGTTTCCTTCCCACACCAGCTGCGGTTTTTCTCGCCCCACTCCTGACCCCGTCTTCTTTCGCTTTATGCTAAAAAGGATGCTAAAAGCAATAGAGGAAAAAGCGAATTTGATTTGAAGGAATCAAATAATAATCCTTAATAGAGGACTCAAGAAATTTAGTTACTGAACAACCAGTTTGTCCTGAATTATTCAGACGATCTTTTATCACATCTTACTTCTGGAAACTCAGGCACAGAACAAATATGCCCCGGGCTCAATGCAGAGGTGAAGGTACAGAAAAGTGCTGTGGCCTTTTCAAGGGTCAGAAAAGCTGAGTCCTGGCCCCACCCTGCAGAGCTCAACGTCCTCAGGCCTCTGGAGAATGCGTTCCACAGAGGGAGTCAGGGCCAACCTCTATGCCTGGGAGGTACTGACTAGTGGGTCCCAAAGTGGACCTGGGGTTTCTCTGTGAACACTCGGTGAAACTGTATCCCAGGATGGCCTTCAGTCTAGGCATACCGAGATGCTAACCATCCTGTCCCCGGAACGTGGGAAATGCAGGGGTTCTGTGTGTTGGGCATAGTAGTCTTTGGTTTATTTTCCTTGGTCTTTTGATTTGTTTTTACTTTGTAGCCCACGGTGACCTCAAACCCGCAGTCCTCCTATCTCAGCTTCCTGAATGCTAGGCATATGTTTCTGTCTCAAACCCGCAGTCATCCTGTCTCAGCTACCTGAATGCTAGACATATGTTTCTGTCTCACGTCATCCGTCATCCCAGCAAACATAGAGCAATCTGAAACCCTGGTGGGCCTAAGGCCCTGTCCAGATACAGGAGAATACAAGAGAAGGATATTGTGTCCAGTGCACCAGAAGGTGGGGTGTCTAAAAGTACACATCAAAATGTTGTCTGGCTGCCCTGAGGTATAAATGTGCATTAAAATATACTCACACAAGTCCAACATGATCGCTACAGAAATTTGTAAAATAAAAAATAATGAGAAGGAAGCCTAAACTACTCATAATCCTACGATGCCACTAAAGCACTTTTGGGACTTCAAGATTTTAATATGATCATATGCCTCAAAGGTCTCTATGCTAGTCTTTTCCAGAAAAAATGAGGTTTTGAAGCCATTTTTTCACTCAACAATCTGAAAATGAATCCCTGTCAACAAGAATGTCTGGATGACATCATTTTAATGAGCACACAGACTATTCCACATCACACATAAGGCACGATTTACAAAGCCTACATTAAGCAGGACATGTCTGCCACTTTTAATACTTCCAGTGTTATAGCTAGTGCTGAAGGGCTGGTGGCTGAGCATGGTGGCCGAGCCTTTGCCTAGCACAACTCTTGGGTTTTAACTCAGTGAATACATTGAGCTTCAGGAGTGTGCTGCTGAGTCAGCTCCCAGAAGCATCCCACACTACCAGCCAAAGTCTTATGGGGGTATGAGTTCTGAAAGTCAAGTCCCGCTGTGCAGGAGCTGGGGGATGTGGATGGGGGGCTTTGTGGATGGAGGGCTTTCTGCTTTGGCAAGGCAGATAACCAGTGAACTGTAAGTACAGGAACACCGTTCAAGAGATGTCTAGCCCTGTTGGCTTAGAGCTCTGTTATGGAGAGCAGGAGGGTAGAGCGAGGAAGAGAAAGACCCTGAACCATCGCTCTTCAACTTCCTGGGCTCTGCTCCAGACTAATGGAGTTGGGATGGATGGATGGGATGGCAAGGCAGGGAGGTGTTGAGTGGGAGCTGGTAGCTATTAAGACTGGGTGATAGTGGGTGTCCATTGGACACCCATTGTATTCGCCTCTCTCTAGTACAAGCTAAGTTTTCTGGAACAAAAGTAGTACGTTTTTTAAAAGGCAGTAAGAGTGGGGAGTGGGGATATGGAATAAAACCACAATTTGGGACCCTAAACTGTAGGCTTTCTCTATAGATCATATCCCAAATAACGAAAGACCTCTAGCTAGGAATTATTTTCCATTTGCAACCACTGTTTTTTTTTTTTTCCCAACATTCCTCAAGGAAGAAAAGAAGGGATTAGTTTTTCACTTACAGTGGGTTCACAATAAATGCCGCTACCACACTGTGCTCACTCTACCCAGACACGGCTCCATGGTCACCTGCCAGATTTAGGGGCTCAATAGATAGATCACTACATTGATTGGCTTCTCAGGGGTTACCAACAAGTGAAAGCCATGCAACTCCTGATAAACAGCAAACATATATTTTTATATGTGTGTCCTATGCAACATATAGGGCATATTTTTGCTAAAAGAATATTATCGATCTGAAATTTGAATTCAAGTGGGCATCCCATATTTTATCTGGCTCCTCTATTCCAGTGGCTTAGAAAACTTAGGAGCTCCTGCCTGTCCCACCCTTCTCTAGCTCATGCCTCATCTCGGCTTACTCCAAACTGACTAGACTCCAGTTATGCAATTACAAGTCTCTATATTTCATCACCGGCTTTCCTGGTCTTCCTGAGAAGGCATTCTCCCGCGACACGGCTTTGAGGTTAATATTCTACCTGACCCCTAGTCATGGAAGGGAAGTGTGGAAGGAGAGAAACATTTGCCCGTCGCCGAGCAGGCCTGCTCTCTAAGATGAGGCATCCCACAGATTCCTTTCACCCTTTACCCACGCCCAACAGAGCTGAGATTCAAACCCTCGAGACGCGCCAACCATTTCTGCTGTGGCGGAGTCTACATATACAGATAGGCACTGGAGGACGGGCTCTCCCAAGGAAGCCGAGGGCAGAGCGATAGCGTGCAGGCGAGCAGGAGATAGCTGGCATCCAACTTAGCTCCGGAGACTCTGTCTCCACCTGTCACTATCGGTTCCAGATTATTAAAGCTACCATGATGGAGTTTCCGCGGCTAGAGAGCCGTCCATTTTCCCTGCCTATCGGTTGACAGCTCATTAGCATCCCAACTGGAAGTGAGCCAGGGGAAGGAAGTGATAAACCACCGTGAGTCAACATGTTTCTTGCCAGAAATTCTCGTAAAAGAAGCAAGAGGCTTGTAAGGGAGAGAAATCAGTTTAAAAAAAAAAAAGTTTTAGGGGGTTGTGGGGATTTCGCCTTGCTCTCTAAATCAGAGTTAAAAAGACTTATCCCTTATCGCTGACGTCTCCAGATGGAACGTTCTACAAAGACACTCAATTCTGTTGCCTGGAACCAGAAGAAATGTCCACTTTTCTTATTCTACTATGAGGTTAAACAAAGGTTAGAGTGGACAAATACTGTGACTTTAAAACTGGGTGTAAGATCCAGGGTCACCAGGAGGAAGGCAGCATGCTTCAGGGGACAACCACTTGGTTCACAAGTTCGGTGTCAATGGGTTTGTTTGATAAGAGTGGAGTATGCTTGCTCTCTCTCTCTCTCTCTCTCTCTCTCTCTCTCTCTCTCTCTCTCTCTCTCTCTCTCTCTCTCTATCCCGAGCGCGCACGCGCGCGCGCGCACACACACACACACCTGACCCCGCTGTAAACTGGTGAGTCTAGCCGAAGAATGGTATCACCTGTTATGCATAGAAAGCGCTGTTTGCTTTCCTTGGTTGGTGACAGTGTTTGCCTGCCGTGGAGAGGCAGGTCCTGGGGAAGGGTAAATACACTAGCAGGACATGGAAGAGCAGACATGAAGACGTTCTAGCAAAGCGCGTGGTCCACTAACTAAAACATTTATTTCAAAGTTGGAAGTGTGGGGCGTAGGGATTCAGTGGCTCAAAAGAGGAGAAAGTGAAAGAAATGAAAGCCAGGGGGAGGAGAGCCAAGCAAACACGTCAGAGAGAAAGGCGGCCAGAGAGAAACTTCCGGAACCAGGGACAACCCAGGGACTCTAAAACGGCAATCGTAGGAGCTATTGAAAAATGATTTAATATGAAAATCTTGAGTTATATTCAAACGTAAACAGACTAGTATAATGAACCTAGTGTGCCATTTCGAGCTTCAACAATTATTAGCTCAAAGCCTCATTTAATCAAATTTTCTGCCCACTTGCCCTTCCAGCATGATTCATCCTAAAGGGAAATCCATACATTGTAGTTCACTGATAAATATTGCAGCACAGCAGTAAGATTTAACTAGCCAGTTTTCAACTGCTTCTGCCAAATTAGCCAGTTTCTGCATGATCCATTCCTACAGGAGCCCACAGGAGGGGGCAGAATGAAGAGGAAGCCATGTTCTACTATATGGTTGGAAACTCCAGTGCTGAAGTGCTCAAGGTCCCTGAAGTTCATAGAAACCAGTTGGCCATGGCCAAGAAGGCAAGAGGAAGACAGCTAGGGGAGTGTGAACCCACCATAGGAGAGTGTGAGCCCACCATGGGATAGTGTGAGCCCACCATGGGATAGTGTGAGCCCACCATAGGAAAGTGTGAACCCACCACAGGAGAGTGTGAACCCATCACAGGAGAGTATGAACCCACCATAGGAGAGTGTGAACCCACCATGGGAGAGTGTGAGCCCACCATGGGAGAGTGTGAACCCATCATGGGAGAGAGTGAACCCACCAGAGGAGAGTGTGAACCCGCAAACAGCTTCAGGAGAACAGAGGAAGGTGTGATTCCTACAAGGTGCAGTGGTTGATTCAGAACATTCTCTCAAAACATGGAATACAGGTTGACCACCAAAGCTCCTAGAGACCTATAGGACCCAACCATTGAGTGATACTATTTGGGCTACACGGTCATTTAAACTTCCAGCAAGTTCTTCTGTGCTAGCTAATGCTAGGCACATTTTGAACAAGAGTGTCATAGTTTGAAGGTGCACCCAAAGGCCATATGCTGTGTCTTTAATTCCCAGCGCAGCAGGGTGATTAAAGCCTGAGGTTTCCATCCTTGTGCACGAATTAATGGCACGAAGGTGGGGATAAATTAGCTCCCCTGCCAGTGGACCATTGCCAGTCAGTTCAACTTCCTCTCTCTCCCTTATCTGCCACTGAATGACGTAGCCCCGAAGTCTTTGCCGGAGCCTAGCATCTTTCCAGCCTCTGGAGCTCTGAGAGAGAAATTTGTCTAAAGATGATCCCAGTCCACGATACTCTGCTATGTAATATAATGTGGACGAAGAGAGGAATCACCAACATTTTGCATTATTCAAAATATAAAACCAGGAGTGCTTTCCATATATTTGTTTTCTTCCTCAGAATAAACCATCCAGCCGGGTAGGGGGAACTCCAGCCATCCACAGCTAAACTATTTCTGTTTTTCCAGAATAGAATGACCCTGGAACTGGAGTCAGAGTGCTTCTGCAGAAATAAGGGTTACCTGTGCTCCTTACAGGCCTTCTCCTAATCCTCTGCCTTGTTCCGCCCTTCACCAAAGACCAGCTGTCAGCACTTTCCGGCAAAGATCCCTTAAGATTATTTTTTAAATGTCATTTCGTTCCCAAATTAAAACTCCATAATACATCTTTTCTCCCTCTCCCCGCGAGTGTTACTGACACCGCTGAAGAATTTCCCTTCCAACGATCTGTCTCCTTCCACTCTCCCAGAAGGTGTCTCTGACACCTTGGCCCCCAGGTAAGACCACACCCCTTAGCTCATCGCCTTGCCTGTGGAGTCGTTAAAGTATTTTTAAGAAATATATATCCTGATACAATCTCTGCACACTCAGCACTGTTGTAAGCTGTCGTCTTCCCTGAGAACCGGAGTTTGTATCCTTGCTAATGTCTCTTTAGTCGCTGGAAGACCTGGCCCCACAGACGAGGAGATAATCCTCCCCAAGCGCTCCTCAGGCTGGAGGATAGAGCACACAGAGAAGGCCTGTCGGGACAAAGGCGCCAGGGTGGGGTCGCCAATTAAGTACTGCCAGGCTGGGCCCGAGAATGTGCATTTGTGTGCAAAAATGAAAACGACTTACTCGTTGACAGTTTGGTAGAGTTCTGACCAGCAGTTCACTGTGCTCAAAATGTCACCCATAGGTTACCTTGGGGTACACAGCAAGGCAGAGCTGAAGAAAGGAGATGCTGAGGAGTCGGTTTTACTGAGCAGCCCCCCATCTTCACACCATGGTGTGATCTCATCCCCTCACCCCTTCACCATTACAGGCTTGGCCTTCACTTCTTACATCTTTTCCCTCAGGAAGCAGCTTCGAGACCAGGCACTTCCAGCCACGCTTTCTGGAACATTAGGTGAGACCACAGTCTCTCCTCTCCTGCTCCTAACTGAGGTTTTTTTCTTCTCATTCAATGGGTCTCCCACCCCATTTTCAGACATTTCTCACTTAAGGGCGTTGGTTTTATTTTTCCTGCCATTCTCTTCTCTTTTGAGTATAATTCAGTTTTTTTTTTTTTTTTTTTTTTTTTTTTTTCTCACAGAAGAGAAGCCCTTGGCGTGAGCAAAGGCACTTGGATAATTTAAACAAACAAACTCTTGACAGGAGGATCAGAAGGTAATTCCCCACCTGCCTCTTCCCTTACTGAGCGCTTCACGGCCAGCGCTTCAGGAGAGGCAAGGGCAAGGTCTACGTGAATGTTCGCACGTCCGTGCCGTCCCGGACTTCTTGGCACTCGGGCAGAGCTTAAGCCCGTCATCTTCCGACTTCAGTTTGTTCTTATGCAGAATGCCTTCCTGGCCGCGTATATTTCACTTAAAGGATTTACAGGAGTCGTTTCGGTCATTCTCAGCCCCTTTTCTGTGCCTCGAACCATGGCACCGTTTCCCAGCGTTTCTCAAGACTTTCCACCAGCGAACCGTAAAGAAAACCAGTCTCTCCTTACGCTGCTTTCCATCTCCCCAAGCCTAAAAGGTGAGCCCACCTATGGCTAATGTGGGCATGTGTAGGAGGCTGTTCTCCCCCCTCCCCCCTCAGCATTCCCAACACAAGTCTCCTTAGGAACAACAGACCAGAAGGGCATTTCTAATATGGCCCAGGCACAGTGTCGGTGCTGTCCACGCTAAGACAGCGCTCAATATGTTTGGTCAGTCATCACCATGGCCTACTGTTCCTGCATAGACGCCCTCCAGAGTAAAGTGTCTTTCATTATTAGTTCATTACTAGTGTTCACAAAACTTGCTGTCTTCGCCTCAGTCCCTGAGCTCTGAAAACATTTTTTCCCAGTGTGCAGATCCTTTGCTTCCTCACAGTAGACGAGACAGGAATCCAGGGGCTAAGGGCAGCTTGGGTCTTGTCTCCAAATACAGCCGTGGAAGGAAGGTCACTCTGAGCTGGCCCGATGACACAAGGCCTTTGCTCTGATAAGGCTTCCCTGCGATGCTGCCTGCCTTGTGTTAGAAGGCTACCCAGAGTCATTTGTGAAACACATTTTATTGACGGTGACTCACGGGAAGGAATGTCACGTGCTGGCATCGCGTCACTGAACAGGGAGTCTTTGCCATTTAGGGCTCCTGGCTCAGATGAGATGCAGGGAGGGAAAATGGACATCCATGGGAAACCTGACCAGACAAATATGCAGAAGCACATGGTACCCTCCACCACACTCCCCAATCACTTCCTGCGGGTGCTCTCAAGACTGAGGATGAAGACCGTACTAGGCAGCACTGCTCCTCTCTGACTAGGGCTGAAATCATCGTTGAGAGCTATGAATTCTATTGATGATGCCGTATGGGTGCTTTTTTCTCCAGGTACTTTTACAAGAAGTACTCATCTATCTACAGGTACAAGTACTGTATTTACTGAATCATGGCGTTCCCTGAAGTACCTCAAGATTGAGTTCGTTCATGAAGAAAAACATTAACGAAAGAAAGATTCTAAAATAAAGGCTTATGTGTCACATTGTTCCTAGCAGCAGAGCCCTGGTAGCATCCGTCTGGGCACAGTGGAGGTGTGTGAATCGGCCTATTTAAGAAATAAGAGACTTTATAACGCCACACGTTTTCATGTCCTAGGGATATCATCATTTTGCAGCATTCTAAGAAGCCTTACAACCTGCATCTTTAGAACAAAGCTTCAATATGTGGATATTAAAGCCTTGTAATCATTTAAACAAACTAGCGTGCGTGCACACACACACACACACACACGAAACCGGGGGCTGCAGAGATGGCTCTGCAGTTAAAAGCATGTGTTCATGCAGAGGACTGGAGTTCAGTCTCCAGCACCCATGTTGGGCAGCTGGAAAAAACTACCTGGGCAATAACTCCAGCTCAAAGGGATCTGATACACTTTTCTGGCTTCCATGGATATCTGCACACACACACACACACACACACACAATTAAAAATAAAAATAAAATCTTGTTTTAAGCCTTGATCTAGAAAGTTAATAGCAGATTCAAAGCATTCTACTTGTTATGTTATGAAGAATCAAGCACGAAATCTCCTCCTCAGTGTTCTCGGAGAACCCACCAACAAGGTCAAAGACACCCTTCCCCTTGAAATGCCTTCCAAGTCCCTCCTGTTGTGTTTACCCTTCTTGAAAGTGACTAGCACCCAAAGCTGAGGCTCTTTCCTAGAGAGGACGTGCCTCAGGTCTCCATGCTGCCCTGCCTTGCATCTCTGGGATGAGCTGATAGATGAATGCAGTACTGGGATGGGTTAAGATATTTGCCTTTGGCAAAGATAAATAATAATGATTCTCAGCTATCCCCACACCAAGGACACAGCTGGAGAACTAAGGTCAGGAAATGAAGTTTAAGGCTGAGAAGGCAACCGGCATTCAAACTCACTGATGGCAGAATCCGGAAGGGCGGTGGGTTTGTTCCTTGACGACAGCACTGAATAAGACTGAAAACTCTGCACGTCAGACAGGCGGGTGTCTGTTTCCAGTTAGCACAAAGGGAAGGTGAGGAATAAGACTGAAAACTCTGTAGGTCAGACAGGGGGGCATCAATTCCAGCTAGCACAGAGGGAAGGTGGGGAGCTGGTTACCGAGACCATCTTTCACGCCAGAAGAGAGAGGAAGGTGACGTTCATTGTCGGTGGATCTCAATGCAAAGACCAGGGCGGTCTCCAAAGGACACATCAAGATTGGCGTTCCCCAAGACGACTACACAGACTCTAACCTAACGATTTTCAACCTTTCTAAGACTGCAAACCCTCATGTTGTGGTGACTCCCCGACTGTAAAATTAGTTCATTGCTGTTTCATGATCTCAATTTTGCCTGTTATGAATTTTGATGTAAATATCTGATATGCAGGACAGCTGATGTGCGGTCCCCAGGGTGAGAACTGCTGCTCTAACCTCAGTTTCTCATGACAAGCTGTGGTTCTGGAGAATAACTGATCAAGATATGCTGGCAGAGTGAAATAGAGATTTACATTAAAATGCTAATTCGGGAAGCTTCCAGGAGTTTTGTTTGTTTATAGAAGGCAAATCTCACTATGCCACCCAGGCTAAACTCAAACTCCAGGGCTCCTGCCACGTCCACAGCAGTGACTGCCGTGTAGTGACAAAATGCCTCTGCGCTGGCTTTTGCCTGCTGAAGGATTGGGGTTAGAGCTTCTTGGAGCGAAGCCCCAGGTGGTCCCCCTGGCAATCAGCAGTCCAGAGAGGACCTGATGCCCTAGGCAAATCTTGTATCTGGAGATGGCCCTGAGAGCGAGCCCTCCTAACACCTTGCCTGATCTTTCTCTGTATTTCTTAACTTTCTTGTTTATAGCTGACCGCTTACCAAGAGATCA